>NW_006790911.1:1578317-1579708 GCF_000442215.2 Lipotes vexillifer | reverse complement strand
GCAGGAATATGACCCACCTTTAAAAGCTGTGACAACTCATGAACTTCTGAATCCCACATGTGGCTCTTTGAACCCACAGCTAGAAGCAGAGCTACTGTGGTAATCGTCAGTGCCAGTCATCAAATATTTTCACTTTTTTTTTTCCTTTCTGCACACCCGGTAGGATTGCATTTATTATCATGGCATGACCGTGAACTTGCTTTGGCCAATGAAATGTCAGAAGCTGTGGGTATCACTTTGGTATAGAAGCTCTAACAGCTAGTGCACAATTTGCAGTGTTTGTTTCCCACTGCTGTTGCACTTGTGTTGCTGCAGATGGTAGAAACACCTTCATTCTGGGCCTCTAATTGTAAAGACATGGATGAGAGCCCCAGTCAACCCCTTGTGGACACACATCTTGAGTGAGAAGTATGCCTTTGTTCTTTTAAGCCTTAACAAGTTGAAGTTGTTCATTTCTCTAGCATAACCAAGTCCATACTGAGTGACATACATTTGTAAATACAAGTCATCAAAAACAATTTCAAATTTTATACTATGATTATATATCCATGCATATATATATATATATATATATATTTATTTATATTTATATACGGATATCATGGGATGAAAGAGACCAAAGGATGCAAAAACTATAGAATGTTATCAGATTTCAATTCATTAAAATTCCTTATTCTACAGCTCTCTTAAATTTCCTTTTAGGCTTTTTAGCCTGAGACAGGAAACCTATATGCATTTCTAGAATTATTGAAGGGTAAGTACAGCATCTGCTGTACTCTCTTTCACAGGTACAGCACAATTTATTGGTTACCAAAAACAATACCATTTGTTCTTCAAATACATCCCCCCTGGGGAAGTCAGAGTTCATTCTCTAGTGTTTTCAAGTCTTACGTTCATATTAAAATATCTGAAAGAACATCCATTTTCATGCATTATCAAAAGGAACACATATCATCTTAAGAGACGGTACAGCTGACTATATTTATGCACAATTTGCTGAGCAATGCCAAACACTGGAAACATCATGAATCAGTTGATGATTCAACAGAAGTCGCTGAGTACCTAGAATCGCATCTTTTGTCTGCTGCCTAATGACGTCCCTTGAATTAAGTAACAACTCAGAGACAGAGAAAAGCTGAGGGAGAGTTTAGTTCATCCACCTACACAGAGAAGGGTAAATCTGTTTTTCTTACTTCCAGATAAATGTCAACAATTTCATCATTTAAGCAAAAACAAAATTCCGAGAAAGGACTTCCTGTATTTCAGGCAAACCGCTACCTATTCTGTGCCCACACAGATCTCTTGCCTCTTCTGAGGAGAATCTGTACATAAATGAGAGCAAGTTGTATGGCAGTGTAACAAAAGTAAGCAGTTTGCTTTGCCATTCCTGC
>NW_006790911.1:1522739-1578266 GCF_000442215.2 Lipotes vexillifer | reverse complement strand
TTCCTGCTTTTCTTGATTTATGAAGAAGAAATGCAAGAAAAGGAATTGAGCTCTAACAATTCCCTTATCTCTAACACAGGGCTAATGATATCATTTACAACTTAGGGCTCTGAGGATTAAATGAGCTAATCCACACAAATTGCCAGGCATATAGTAGTGGCTCCATAAACTGTAATTGTTATAATAATAATAATAAGAGGGGGGAACCTCAAGATGGTAGAGAAGTAAGACGTGGAGATCACCTTCCTTCCCACAAATACATCAGAAATACATCTACATGAGGAACAACTCCTACATGACACCTACTGAAGGCTGGCAGAAGACCTCAGACTTCCCAAAATGCAAGAAACTCCCCACGTACCTGGGTAGGGTAAAAGAAAAAAGAAAAAGCAGAGACAAAAGAATAGGGACGAGACCTGCACCTCGGGGAGGAAGCTGTGAAGGAGGTAAAGTTTCCACACACTAGGAAGCCCCTTCACTGGTGGAGATGGGGGGTGGCAGGGGGGGAAGCTTTGGAGCCACAGAGGAGAGCGCAGCAACAGGGGTGCAGAGGGCAGAGAGATTCCCGCACAAAGGATTGGTGCCACCCAGCACTCACCAGCCCGAGAGGCTTGTCTGCTCACCCACCGGGGTGGGCGGGGTCTGGGAGCTGAGGCTCGGGCTTCGGAAGTCAGACCCCAGGGAGAGGACGGGGGTTGGCTGCGTGAACACAGCCTGAAGGGGGCTAATGCGCCACAGCTAGCCGGGAGGGAGTCCGGGAAAAAGTTTGGACCTGCCTAAGAAGCAAGAGACAACTGTTTCGGGGTGCACGAGGAGAGGGGATTCAGAGCACTGCCTAAACGAGCTCCAGAGACAGGTGCGAGCCGTGGCTATGAGCGTGGACCCCAGAGACGGGCATGAGATGCTAAGGCTGCTGCTGCCGCCACCAAGAAGCCTGTGTGCGAGCACAGGTCACTCTCCACACCTCCCCTCCTGGGAGCCTGTGCAGCCCGCCACTGCCAGGGACCCATGATCCAGGAACAACTTCCCCGGGAGACGGCGCGCCTCAGGCTGTTGCAACGTCACGCCGGCCTCTGCCGCCGCAGGCCCGCCCCGCACTCCGTGCCCCTCCCTCCCCCGGCCTGAGTGCGCCAGAGCCCCTGAATCAGCGGCTCCTTTAACCCCGTCCTGTCTGAGCGGAGAACAGACGCCCTCCGGCGACCTACACGCAGAGGCGGGGCCAAATCCAAAGCTGAACCCCAGGAGCTGTGCGAACAAAGAACAGAAAGGGAAATCTCCCCCAGCAGCCTCAGGAATAGTGGATTAAAGCTCCACAATCAACTTGATTTACCCTGCATGTGTGGAATACCTGAATAGACAAGGAATCAGCCCAAAACTGAGGTGGTGGACCTTGGGAGCAACTGTAGACTTGGGGTTTGCTTTCTGCATCTGATTTGTTTCTGGTTTTATGTTTATCTTAGTTTAGTATTTAGAGTTTATTATCACTGGTAGATTTGTTTATTGATTTGGTTGCTCTCTTCCTTTATTCTTTTTATATATAGATGTATATATCTTTTTCCCCTTTCTCTTTTTGCGTGTATGTATATGCGTCTTCGTGTGACTTGTCTGTATAGTTTTGCTTTTACAGTTTGTCCTAGGGTTCTGTCCATTTTTCGGGATGTTTTTGTATAGTTTTTAGAACTTGTTATCATTGGTGGATTTCTTTTTTGGTGTGGTTGCTCTCTTCTTTCTTTCTTTCTTATTTTTATTACTTTTTACTTTTTTATTTTTAATAATTTTTTTTCTTTTAATAACTTTCTTTCTTCCTCTCTTTCTTCCTTCCTCCCTCCCTCCCTCCCTCCCTCTTTCTCTCTCTCTCTCTCTATTTCTCTCTCTCTCTCTCTCTTTCTTTCTTTCTTTCTCCCATTTCTTCTGAGCTGTGTGGCTGACAGGGTCTTGGACCTCCAGCCAGGTGTCAGGCCTGTGCCTCTGAAGTGAGAGAGCTGACTTCAGGAGATTGGTCCACCAGAGACCTCCCGGCTCCATGTAATACCAAATGGCGAAAGCTCTCCCAGAGATCTCCATCCCAATGCTAAGACCCAGCTCAATTCAACGACCAGCAAGCTACAGTGCTGGACACCCTATACTAAAAATCTAGCAAGATAGGAACACAACCCCATTCATTAGCAGAGAGGCTGCCTAAAACCATAATAAGGTCACAGGCACAAAACACACCACGGGACATAGTCTTGCCCACCAGAAAGACAAGATCCAGCCTCATCCACCAGAACACGGGCACTGTCCCCTCCACCAGAAAGCCTACAAAACCCACTGAACCAACCTTAGCCACTGGGGGCAGACACCAAAAACAACGGGAACTACGAACCTGCAGCCTGCGAAAGGAGACCCCAGACACAGTAAGTCAGGCAAAATGAGAAGACAGAGAAAAGCACAACAGATGAAGGAGCAAGGGAAAAACCCACCAGACCTAACGAATGAAGGGGAAATAGGCAGTCTACCTGAAAAACAATTCAGAGTAATGATAGTAAAGATGATCTAAAATCCTGGAAATAGAATGGAGAAAATCCAAGAAACGTTTAGCAAGGACCTAGAAGAACTAAAGAGCAAACAAACAATTATGAACAACACGATAAATGAAATTAAAAATTCTCTTGAATGAATCAATAGCAGAAAAACTGAAGCAGAAGAATGGATAAGTGACCTGGAAGATAAAAGAGTGGAAATAACTAATGCAGAGAAGAATAAAGAATGAAAAGAATTGAGGACAGTCTCAGAGATCTCTAGACAATATTAAATGCACCAACATTCGAATTACAGGGGCCCCAGAAGGAGAAGAGAAAAAGAAAGGGACTGAGAAATTATTTGAAGAGATTATACTAGAAAACTTCCCTAATATGGGAAAGGAAATAGTCAGTCAAGCCCAGGAAGCGCAGAGAGTCCTATATAGGATAAATCCAAGGAGAAACACACCAAGACACATATTAATCAAACTATCAAAAATTAAATACAATGAAAAAATATTAAAAGCAGCAAGGGAAATACAACAAATAACATAAAAGGGAATCCCCAGAAGGTTAAAAGCGGATCTTTCAGCAGAACCTCTGCAAGCCAGAAGGGAGTGGCAGGACATAGTTAAAGTGATGAAAGGGAAAAACCTATCACCAAGATTACTGTACCCAGCAAGAATGTCATTCACATTCAATGAAGAAATTGAAACCTTTAGAGACAAGCAAAAGCTAAGAGAATTCAGCACCACCAAACCAGTTTTACAACAAATGCTAAAGGAACTTCCCTAGGCAGGAAACACAAAAGAAGGAAAAGACCTACAATAACAAACCCAAAACAATGAAGAAAATGTAATAGGAACATACATATCAATAATTACCTTAAATGTAAGAGGATTAAATGCTCCAACCAAAAGACATAGACTGGCTGAATGGATACAAAAACAAGACCCGTATATATGCTGTCTACAAGAGACCTATTTCAGACCTAGGGACACATGCAAACTGAAAGTGAGGGGATGGAAAAAGATATTCCATTGAAATGGAAATCAAAAGAAAGCTGGAGTAGCGATTCTCATATCAGACAAAATAGACTTTAAAATAAAGACTACTACAAGAGGCAAAGGACACTACATAATGATCAAGGGATCAATCCAAGAAGAAAATATAACAATTGTAAATATTTATGCACCCAAAATAGGAGCACTACAATACGTGAGGAAAATGGTAACAACCATAAAAGGGGAAATCGACAGTAACACGATCATAGTAGGGGACTTTAACACCCCACTCTCGCCAATGGACAGATCATCCAATATGGAAATAAATAAGGAAACACAAGCTTTAAATGATACATTAAGCAAGATGGACTTAATTGATATTTATAGGACATTCCATCGAAAACCAACAGAATACACTTTCTTCTCAAGTGCTCATGAACACTCTTCAGGATAGATCATATCTTGGGTCACAAATCAAGCCTTGGTAAATTTAGGAAAATTGAAATCAGATAAAGTATATTTCACAACCACAAAGCTATGAGACTAGATATCAATTACAGGAAAAGATCTGTAAAAATTACAAACACATGGAGGCTAAACAATACACTACTAAATAACCAAGAAATCACTGAAGAAATAAAAGAGGAAATCAAAAAATACCGAGAAACAAGTGACAATGAAAACATGACGACCCAAAACCTATGGGATGCAGCAAAAGCAGTTCTAAGAGGGAAGTTTATAGCTATACAATCCTACCTCCAGAAAAAAGAATATCTCAAATAAATAACCTAACCTTACACCTAAAGCAATTAGAGAAAGAAGAACAAAAAAACGCCCAAAGTTAGCAGAAAGAAAGAAATCATAAAAGTCAGATCAGAAATAAATGAAAAAGAAATGAAGGAAACTATAGAAAAGATCAATAAAACTAAAAGCTGGTTCTTTGAGAAGATAAACAAAATTGATAAACCATTAGCCAGACTCATCAAGAAACAAAGGGAGAAGACTCAAATCAGTAGAATCAGAAATGAAAATGGACAAGTAACAACTGACACTGCAGAAATACAAAGGATCATGGGAGATTACTACAAGCAACTATATGCCAATAAAATGGACAACCTGGAAGAAATGAACAAATTCTTAGAAGAGCACAACCTTAAGAGACAGAACCAGGCAGAAATAGAAAATATAAACAGACCAATCACAAGCGCTGAAATGGAGACTGTGATTAAAAATCTCCCAAAAAACAAAAGCCCGGGACCGGATGGCTTCACAGGCGAATTCTATCAAACATTTAGAGAAGAGCTAACGCCTATCCTTCTCAAACTCTTCCAAAATATAGCAGAGGGAGGAACACTCCCAAACTCATTCTATGAGGCCACCATCACCCTGATACCAAAACCAGACAATGATGTCACAAAGAAAGAAAACTGAAGGCCAATATCACTGATGAACATAGATGCAAAAATCCTCAACAAACTACTAGCAAACAGAATCCAATAGCACATTGAAAGGATCATACACCATAATCAAGTGGGGCTTATTCCAGGAATGCAAGGATTCTTCAATATATGCAAATCAATCAATGAGATAAACCATATTAACAAATTGAAGGAAAAAACCATATGATCAACTCGATAGATGCAGAAAAAGCTTTCAACAAAATTCAACACGCATTTATGATAAAAACTCTCCAGAAAGTAGGCATAGAGGGGACTTGCCTCAACATAATAAAGGCCATATATGACAAACCCACAGCCAAGATTGTTCTCAAAGGTGAAAACCTGAAACCATTTCCTCTAACATCAGGAACAAGACAAGGTTGTCCCCTCTCACCACTATTATTCAACATAGTTTTGGAAGCTTCAGCCACACCAATCAGAGAAGAAAAAGAAATAAAAAGAATCCAAATCAAAAAGAAGTAAAGCTGTCACTGTTTGCGGATGACATGATACTATACATAGAGAATCCTAAAGATGTTACCAGAAAACTAGCAGAGCCAATCAATGAATTTGGTAAAGTAGCAGGATACAAAATTAATGCACAGAAATCTCTTGCATTCCTATACACTAATGATGAAAAATCTGAAAGAGAAATTAAGGAAACACTCCCATTTACCACTGCAAAAAAAAAGAATAAAATAGCTAGGAATAAACCTACCTAAGCAGACAAAAGACCTGTATGTAGAAAACTATAAGACACTGATGAAAGAAGTTAGAGATGATACAAACAGATGGAGAGGTATACCATGTTCTTGGATTGGAAGAATCAACACTGTGAAAATGACTCTACTACCCAAAGCAATCTACAGATTCAATGCAATCCCTATCAAGCTACCAATGGCATTTTTCACAGAACTCGAACAAAAATTTTCACAATTTGTATGGAAACACAAAAGACCCTGAGTAGCCAAAGCAATCTTGAGAAAGAAAAACGGAGCTGGAGCAATCAGGCTCCCACACTTCAGACTATGCTACAAAGCTCCAGTAATCAAGACAGTATGGTACTGGCACTAAAACAGACATATAGATCAATGGAACAGGATAGAAAGCCCAGAGATAAACCCACGCACATATGGTCACCTTATCTTTGATAAAGGAGGCAAGAATATACAGTGGAGATAAGAAAGCCTCTTCAATAAATGGTGCTGGGAAAATTGGACAGCTACATGTAAAATAATGAAATTAGAACACTCCCTAACACCATACACAAAAATAAACTCAAAATGGATTAAAGACCTAAATGTAAGGCCAGACACCTTCGAACTCTTAGAGGAAAACATAGGCAGAACACTGTATGACATAAATCATAGCAAGATCCTTTTTGACCCACCTCCTAGAGAAATGGAAAGAAAAACAAAAATAAACAAATGGGACCTAATGAAACTTAAAAGCTTTTACACAGCTAAGGAAACCATAAACAAGACCAAAAGACAACCCTCAGAATAGGAGAAAATATTTGCAAATGAAGCAACTGGCAAAGGATTAATCTCCAAAATCTACACGCAACTCATGCAGCTCAGTATCAAAAAACAAACAACCCCACCCAAAATGGGCAGAAGATCTAAATAGACATTTCTCCAAAGAAGATATACAGATTGCCAACAAACACATGAATGAATGCTCAACATCAGTAATCATTAGAGAAATGAAAATCAAAAGTACAATGAGGTATCACCTCACACTAGTCAAAATGGCCATCATCAAAAAATCTACAAACAGTAAATGCTGGAGAGGGTGTGGAGAAAAGGGAACCCTCTTGCACTGTTGGTGGGAATGTAAATTGATACAGCCACTGTGGAGAACAGTATGGAGTTTCCTTACAAAACTAAAAATAGAACTATCCTACGACCCAGCAATCCCACTACTGGGCATATACCCTGAGAAAACCATATTTCAAAGAGTCATGTACCACAATGTTCACTGCAGCTCTATTTAAAATAGCCAGGACACGGAAGCAACCTAAGTGTCCATCGACAGATGAATGGATAAAGAAGATATGGCACATATAGACAATGGAATATTACTCAGCCATGAAAAGAAACGAATTTGAGTTATTTTTAGTGGGGTGGATGGACCTAGAGTGTGTCCTACAGAGTGAAGTAAGTCAGAAAGAGAAAAACAAATACCGTATGCTAGCACATATATATGGAATCTAAAAAAAAAAAAAAAAAAATGGTTCTGAAGAACCTAGGTGCAGGACAGAAATAAAGATGCAGATGTGGAATATGGACTTGAGGACAAGGGGAGGGGGAAGGGTAAGCTGGGACAAAGTGAGAGAGTGGCTTGGACATATATACACTACCAAATGTAAGATAGATAGGTAGTGGGAAGCAGCCGCATAGCACAGGGAGATCAGCTTGGTGCTTTGTGACCACCTAGCAGGGTGGGATAGGAGGGGTGGGAGGGAGACGCAAGAGGGAGGGGATATGGGGATATATGTGTATGTATCACTGATTCACTTTGTTATAAAGCAGAAACTAACACACCATTGTAAAGCAATTATACTCCAATAAAGATGCTTTAAAAAGAAAGAAAAGAAAAGAAGAAGAATGTTTAAATCCATAAACTGTGTGTAGACATATGCCAAGTTCAATTTACAATCATCCTCTTTTTTTCCGCTCCATACTGGTTTTTCTTGGAAATCTCATCTAATCTGCAGACTTCAACTATCAACCCAAAAGTAAGATTCCTAAGTTTAATTACTCACCCCTTCCTTGATTTCCAGGCTTATATTTGCAATTCCTTCCGGAACACTGTCGAGTGGATTTCCCATTGTTTTCTCAAACTCTTTATGTCTACAGCATGCATCATGTTCCCAGCCCAGTACTGACCTTAGACGTAGGTGAGGATGGCCCCTGTCTTAAAGTCTGATTTGGAGGTGTCTAGTCTGACCGCACCCCTCCCCACAGAGTAAGGATTCATCAGAACCAAGATGTCTCATCACTATATAGTTATATCATAATTGCCCTATTTTTTCAAGGGCAAGTAAAATTATTGACAGATTAATAGTATAGAAGTAAATTTCCCAGTTATCTGTATAAGAATTAAAATAGGCATTCAATCCTTGGTTCATTTAATCTAACAAAGTCGTATATTTACTATTTCTATAAACAATGCTAGCTGATTTGCTAAATCTCTTTTCTGTGTATGTCTTGGTAATTAACTGCCCTCCTTTTTTCCACTTTCCACTTCAGAATGCATTTCTGATTTTAACTTCTAAAAATCGGAACTGAACGATTTCTAAGCAGGGAAAAGATAAATGACCATTAATTCAACTGATAATTAACCACCTGAAAATTAACAAAAGACTATATTATCATCATTTTCTGCCTTTCTACAATGTAGGATTTTATTTCCCCCTAAGTAGAAAAATCATTATTTTTTTCAAATCAAAAGAAGTGGCAGCTGCACATAGAGTAGTGCACCCAGGCATTTCTAGGGCTGAAGATGCCTCTCCTTGCACTTCACCAAATAGCTTCTATCAGTACGTAAGGAATCTAGGCAATGTTATGTATGATAGGAAGTGGCTGTGTCAGCACCTGGAAAGCACCTGGGAGGCTAGTTTCCTGATGACTCCATCCCTCTATTATCAATGAATTGACTGTAAGCAAGCAAAATAACCAAGGTTGGGGGGAATGAATTGATTTTCTTTTCTGCCTCCAGCAAGGTGCTGCCAAGTCAATTGGGCAGGTTGCTAAAACTTTTTCCAACTTCACTTTCCTCATCTCTCAAGTGCATTGCCCTCTCACATCTAAAACTCTGCTCCTATGTATGTGACCTATTACTTTGTCGGAACTTGAAACACACGACAAATCACTTTTATACGAATAAGTGGTTTAACATGCTTCTCGTCCTTCACATGTGTGCTATGATTCATAAGACCACCTGAGTTTGGAAAACATGATAAAGAAAGACAAAACAAAAACAGCAAGTAAAATCACTTGAATGAGGAAATGAAATCTATGCTACCATTGATCCGCTGGTTATACGATAATGTCTTATCAAGGAAGTAGATACACATGGCACACCAGGCATTGGTGACCTCCAATTACCGTCTGTAAAAGTCTACTTTTCATCTGATAAGTGTGGAGTTTCCAGGATACCTCATGTTCTTTCTCATCTATAATTTTTCAAATATTCTCTTAGAGTTGCCCCATTTGGCTAGAAAATCCCAATACCTACCTGAAGATGCCATCCACTTCCTTCTAAGACCCCACCCTGATCACTCCCAGGACGGATTAAGTATGTACGAATTAATGATAAAATGCATTGTTTTGGTAATTGTTTATATGCCTGCCTCTTCTGCTAGACTATAGGAATCTCTGCATTCTCAGACCTAACACAGTATTGGGCATAAAGACAGAATTAAATGCAATTTAACAAATAATATAAAATAACAGTGAAAATATTTTTTAAACCTCGGTGTTTCCTTTTTCTTGTAGTTTGGCATTTCATTGCTATTTCATGAAATTTCTAAATGTTAAGTTTGCATCTCACTTGTGCTCTTGTCTGTCATTATGATCTTAAAAATGTGTTGCAGCCACAAAAAGTAGGCCGAGCATTATCTCTGTCTAATGTATTTGAAATAAGCTGTAGATTTCTACCTCATGTGTTTTCTGTGTTGGCCCAAGCACCCAGTGTAAGGTCTAGCCACACTTGATGTTTTACAAAAAACTTGCATCTTCCCTCAACTCTTCTATAGATTAAAAACCAAATTCTGGTTCCCAAATGTAATTCTTAGTCAGAATAGAAATTGATGTTTATAGTGAGCACTCTTATTGATCACACTAGTCAATAATTTACATCTATAAGATAAATTTTTCAGATCAAGTTAGAGGTATTTGAAAAGAATTCACAATCTAGAAAACATATTGTGAGGGTTTTTTTTAGTGATTAATTTTGGAAGTATTATTTCGGCTTGATGAACACTACCGTGTTGTAAATGTCAACAGCCCTCATCATCTACCTAAAGATATGTTCTGATTGACTTCAAATATACTGCTTTAATGAAAGATTTAAGGTGAAGGTCATGAGCCATTTCCTCAACACTGAAATGAATCCTTAAAAATACTTCACTGGAATTCCTCTATCGCTCCTTGAGCCTGGTTATGCTGAACTCCAGAGAGAGGAGAGAGAAGAAATGAAATAGCCTATGTCGCTCATGCATGCTACATTCATCTAGGGCTTCAGTACATGTAGTCAGATCCCAGCACACCTCCATCTGAGGCTTGAATGGGGCCAACCTTGGGTGAGTGTGGTGATTGGAATTTGACCCTATTTTTTAACGTGACTTTCCACTCCTACTTCCCACTCTCCATCCAACACTGCTCCAGCCGATCCCAAATAATTTTCAAAGAGTTTACCAGGCATAGGTTCCAGGAAAGAGGGGATGGTTAATCGTGCTTAATTTAACAGGACGATAAATCGATTCATAACTAGCAAAGGAAAACTTTCAGAGTACGTACAGGGATATATATTCAAACTGACAGCTGCTGATTCCTGGATGATCAGTAGATATAGATTTCTAGAGATGGGAATGGGGAATGGAGGAAAGAGGACCTAGGTGGGAAAGTGGGCAAGCCAGATTCTTAAAGGGAAACCAAGGAATATACCTTAGATGGAGGCTGAGTACATTATGTCTAAAATGTTGCCTAAACGAACAAAATAGAAGGTAAACAAGTTCTCAGAGAGCAGAAGTTACACACACACACACACACACACACACACACACACACCACACAAAGATGAAAAATACCTTACTACATGAACCCTAGAAATATTTAATAATTATTCCAAAATTTACTTAGAATTATTCAAATCTTAGTTTCAGAGGGGATGCAAAGGAAAACCAAAGTAAGCTAGAGTTCAAGATGTATAAATTCTTATTTCATGAAAAGGTACTATTCCCAATCCTTTCTTGAAAACATTTTGTACCTTAAAAACAGCAACAAAACCCTCACCTAAACTTGAGGATTCTGGAAAATGATCATCACAAATGACCTTTTTAAGAGAGGCACCAAAAAGCACAGCTTGCTTCTGATGGCTCATCATCCCCCTAAATCTTTATGTAAGTGGCTTCCCATACTCCTTCTTTGTAAGCATTATTTGTTAAACATGAACACATTCAACACTGACTGCTAAATTGGTTAAATCTACACGGGAAGAAGGGCAGCCAACAATCTTGAGTGTGCTAAAAATGGTAATAAATTAAAAATAATGTCTTGTGACAGGGTAGAAATTTATAAAAATAATTTCTAACTATGATCTAGCAAACTCATCAAGATTATATGTATGTGTATATATATATATATATATATATATATACTTATATCAGACATAAAAAATTTACATAACCATGAAGCTAAATAGTTGTGCTATAATCTTTCAAGCAAACTCACATTTGTTTTGCCTAAATGTTTTGCCTAAACAAATGTTTTGCCTAAAACACTAGGTATCATAATTCTTTGTGATATTATAAAAGGATTCCTTGAATGAATATGCCAGTTTAAGAATATATGACTCATGCTAAGTATAACCTTAAAGAAATTGAAGGGTTCTCTTTTTATAAACACTGAGAAGCATATAAACTGCATTGTCCTTGGTGAACAAGCCACTTTGAAATTCTATTTTCAAGATGAATAGTATCCATTCACATACCCATATTGCAGGCATGGGCATGAAGGTTAAGGAAGGTAATTATTTCAGAATTATTTCAACAAAATAATTTCCCTATTTAAATAAGACTTCCTTCCCAGAAGCTTTTGGGTAACAGCAAAGAGGTTAACCATATTTACATTTATGTGAGGCACCAACTGACCAGGTAAAGGTGGTCTTTCTAAAATAAGATGTGCACTCAATGAAATTTTGCTTAAAGAATAACAGACCAGACAAAACCCCTTTGCTCTATTCATGTTTTAATTATATATCCACTAGCTTATTTGCTGCTCACAACCACCATGAGATATACTGCACACAGCACTATAATTTATCATCATCATTTTCTTTTTGCATGCAAGAAAACTGAGGACCAAAGATATTAAGAGATTTGCTAAGGGTAGTTAACAGAGTTGGAATTACTTCTGTAATTCAGTTCAGTTCAGTTGAACTTCTGACTTTACAGCCTAGGTATTATGGTGAAGCAATACAGGACAATAGTTCAAAGCACACACTTATTATCCTGCTCTCTGTATCTACGTGTTTGTTTTTGTTTGGTTTATTCATTTATTTTGTTTTTGCTTGTTTAATAGTTTTTTATATACCAGAAGGGATGGGGCAGGGGAGAGGGCAAAACTGGTAAAAGGGATCAACTGTATGGTGACAGACGGAAAATAAATTTTTGGTGGTGAGCACACTGTAGGGTATAAAGAGGTAGAAATATAATGGGGTAAACATGAAACCTATATAATGTTATAAACCAACGCTACCTCAATAAAAAAGGAAAACAAAAGCTCAGGTTAAAAAAAGAAAATAAAAACCTTAGTCAGAAATACCTGGGGGGAAAGAAAAAGAGAAATAAGACTTCCTTCAACTTAGTGCAGAAGAACATTTACAGTTACAAACTGCACATTCTTTTACCAAAAAACACAAAAAGAACCCGTTTTTTTTTTTTTTAAAAGGTGTTTGAGAGGGACACACACTGTAGTTAGAAATTATATGAAATTATATGAACTTGATCCTAGCTCTCTTCAGGCCTCTTTTTGTGTATATAAAAAAAAAAAAAAAAAAAGTACAAGCCCTCCCCACCAACACACACACACACAGTCACACACACACACACAGTCACACACACAAACATCACGCTGAGCAGACAGTCATTTGTGAGTCACGGCTCAAAGATAGCAGATGTAGACCAGAACTGTTCCTTCATTCTCAAACCAGGAAGTCTGCAAGATCTCCAGGTTGAGAATAAAAGACCGGCGTCAGGCCGTTCACCCCAGCTGCTAGCTGGTTACCATACTTGGCTCCCAGATACCTGAGAGTCTGGGGAAAGTCATAAAGCAGCCAGATGACATTTCTCTTGCACATCTACAGGACACTGTAACAGCAACAACAAAAATTTTTCCCTACTGAAAGAACATGATTCAAAGTATATTCGAATGAAGAATGCTATCAGGCAAAATAATTCTGCTTTTAAAGATTTATCTGTAATAATTCAACCAATCAGTCAATGAGGTAAATTCTAAGAGCTGATACTCGATGGAGGTCACAGTAGCTCAGCTCAGCTGTGCTGACGGATGGAACCAACCAATAAAATCAAAAGACTGGATCGGTCATCTAGTAAAGAACACAAATTAGTGCAGCCTCCTTCCCCTGGCCTCAATTTAGTCTTTTTCACACTGTGTCTTGCCGATGTGAAAACAAAACCTATATTATTTTATATAGACCAGTGAATCTCAAAGTTTCTTCCCTGGCTCCCACTGTAAGGGTGCCTGTGAGAGCCTGGTGAGGAAGAGATTGGCCAAACTGAATAAACTTCCACTTCATTCCCCCACTCCAATGTTAAATTAACATTGCCCTTTTGAATCTGTTGTATGTTTTGCGCTTCTGTTTGGGATATTTGATTAAAGAGTTTCTTGGGAAAAAGGGGGACTAACAGGGAGAAGGGGGCTGTGCGTTTATGATAAAGTGAACTAGTACATTTTAGATAACTTCTGGAAATACATAATATCAAGAAGGAAAAAATATTACTAAGCTTTTAATAAAATGACTGATTCCAGGAAAAAAAAAACAGCACAATGAAAATAAAATGTCTGTGCTGATACTGGATCCCCTTTCAGCCCCTGCCCATGTCCTGCTTCTTGTCAGAATTACTGAACAGGGAAGGCAAAAATCTCACTTTCTCAACTTCCTTGCTCTGATGTTCTGCAATGCGATTTCGTTTCTGCCCTAAGATTTGGAGAATGCAAGGGAGACAGTGACACTGTGAGGGCCAGATGGGCTCCTGCACACGTGGGTGTCAGCAGCCGCTCAACTCCAAGTTTTTCCCTTGCTTGGTGGCTGTGGAGAGGCTATGAATTTGGCAGCAGTCTGGCTGTGGTTGCAGCAGTTCCTGACCTCTGGAGCCTGAGATGGTGTGAAAGCTTTGATGTCAGAATTCGAATTCGTGGGGTGGCTCCTCCATCCGTTAAAGATTTTGTAAGCACTTAATCCTCGTGCCAAATCCATTTTGCCTGAAGAACCCAGAGTTGTTTCTGTTTCTTGCACTGAACCCTAAGATAAAATGCCATTATATAGGAAAAATAATGTGTACCCTGGATGACACTGTACACAATGTACTTTGGATGACATTGAAATTCTGTTTACAGAGTGTAATGCTGATGCTGATGCCTCTATTCCATTGCACTTGTCTTGTGTCATCTCTATTTTTATATTTTGCCAAACACAGATCTAAGCATTGCTTCAAATTCTCCAAAAAAATCTCTCTCTTGCTCTCGCTCTCATTCCCTCCACCTCCAACCCCACTGCCCCTCCACTAGCCCAAGACTTTTCTAATTTCCAAAGGTTTCCTGCAGTTGTGCCCTACCCTGGTGTTTTTCTTCCTGGTCCTACCTTCAATCTTTATCAGGCTTCCTCATTTCTCTAATACTTAAAGCTCTTTTTGGAATGTCAGTCTTCTCTCTTCTTCTCTGTGAATCAGAATAATTCAGCTGTCCCAGCTTCTACCCCCAAACTGAATAAGCAAATTCATCTCAATAGTCAGCAAAACAGAAGGATGTCATTAGGATTCTGATGGGTTTTTTGGTTTCTGATTTTTTGTTTTTGTTTTTAGTATGTGCCTGACATCTTACTCTTTGCCTCAAATAGCTTATCCAAATTTTTCTTCTAAGTAAGTATTGATATAATTATCTTCCTAGTCAGAGTGCTGTTACAAAAATAGCAACCAGTAAAACCCTCTTCATCACCAGAGCATAAATGACTAGCTGACTACCCCAAATGTGTTCTTTTTTTTAACTTTTTATGCGTTTTTTGCTTTTTAGAGATTGGGAATTTTATTTATTTATTTATTTTGGCTGTGCCGCGTGGCATGCAGGATCTTAGTTCCCCAACCAGGGATCAAACCTGCACCCCCTACAGTGGAAGGACAGAGTCTTAACCACTGGATCGCAGGGAAGTCCCCCAAATGTGTTCTTCCCTTCCATAGTGTAAAGTTGGGGGGGTGACATTTCTTGGTCTTTCATTCAGGTCAGCTTTATGACAAGTTTTGACCAAGAGGACGTAGGAGGAAGTGATCTGTGGTCTAAGGTGGTTATGTACCTAGTGGGCCTTCTCCATATTCCCATCTCCTTCTGAAATGACCTTCAAGGCCATGTGGTGAGGATGCGGGCATTCACGTCGAAGGTTTCCCTGAATGACTATGTGGAAGGGTCCTCACCATCCACACCTGCCTCCTGCATTAGACCGTGACACCAGCAAGCAATAAACTTTTACTGGGCTTCCCTGGTGGCACAGTGGTTGAGAGTCCACCTGCCGATGCAGGGGACACGGGTTCGTGCCCCGGTCTGGGAAGATCCCACATGCCGCGGAGAGGCTGGGCCCGTGAGCCATGGTCACTGAGCCTGCGCGTCCGGAGCCTGTGCTCCGCAACGGGAGAGGCCACAACAGAGAGAGGCCCGCCTACTGCAAAAAAAAAAAGAAAAAAGAAAATAATAAATAAACTTTTACTGCTTTAAGACGCAAGGATTTGGGGAAATTCCCTGGCAGTCTGGTGATTAGGTCTCCACACTTCCACTGCCGAGGGCCCAGGTTCAGTCCCTCCCTGGTCGGGAAACTAAGATCTCACAAGCTGCGGGGTGAGGATGAAAAAAAAGAGACACAAGGATTTGAGAGGTTATTTGCTAAAGCATTTAGCCTCACCATAACTAGTTGAAGCACAGATTTTAATTTCAGTACCTAATTAACATGAGTATGTGCTTCTAGCCTTGACTAGCTAGGCCACGTCAGCACTAATCAAAATGATGCTGTTAAAAACTAGGGAGAGAAAGAGATTACTGAACAAGGGGGGTCTTGCTGAGGAAAATAATATCCCTTGTCAAAATACACATATTTTCTTCATAAATAAAATTTTACATATTTTTTTTACTATATGCCTCCAATTTTTAAATGTTAATATGTGAATCATATTAATGTTAATATGTTATGTGATATGTTAATATGTTAATGTTATGTGATATGTTAATCACATATGTTATCGCATATGTTATGTGATATGTTAATATGTTATGTGAATGATCATGAAATTCTTATTTCTCAGAGCAACAAAGAGTATCTTTTGAATTAAGCACAATTTGGGAAGTAATGAGCTTCTAGCATTTATGCAACACCTGGACTGGTCCTATTTCATCAATGATTTGAATACAAACATAGAGGATAAGTTTCTTAAATTTACAGGTAACACCAAATTATATGAATAAGAAAATGTACTAAATGACTGAGTCACGTTTTCCAGAGAATTTAAAAGCTATTGCAGTGGGCAACTTAATTAATATTCTAATCTATGCTTAGGTTCTAATATTCAATGGCATATGTATGAGCAAGGAAGCAATTTATATGGAAAAAATGTACAGGTGTTAGTTCTCCAAAATTTTAATGAGCCAATATCTGAGGCAGCTGCTGACATTAACGTGGTATTAGGCTATATTAACAAACGTGCATGCTCCAACTCATGGGCTGTTAGTCTCATTTAATTCTCCCCAACTATATCTGGACTATTTGGCTTGCTTCAGTGGGGCAGATTTTAGAGGAATGCTGAAAAATTAGAATCTGTGCTCAAGGAGAAGAATTAAGGATGAGGGGGATACAGGGATTATAATATATTTAATAGGTTGGCCTAGAGGCTTCTCTTGCCTGGGGAGGAGTTGACACAACAACTGTGTACAGCTCGTGAAGATCACCACGGCCAACAGCACTCACTCCGCAGCAGATTCCCCGGCAGTCCTCTCAGGTGGTTTTGTAGCAGAGTGCCTCTGGGGATACACCTCCCTGCAAACAGAGGGTGGATTTCCACAAGTGCTAGGGAGCACATGTCCTGCGGGTTCTGCCAGCAGCTTCTCTACCATTCTGTGACCATGGCTTTGCCCTCTCCAAGAAGATCTGGATCTCAGGTTTGGAGGCAGGAGGGAGGAAACCCTATCACAGCCCTCGGGGAAGTGATGGCCCCTTAGGTCCACTATTCTTATATTATTAGTTATTCCAAACCTCCCTTATATTTGATCTTTCTTTATATTAAACTTTCTCCATCCAAATTAATGTGTGGCTTCCTTCTCCTGATTAGACCCTGACTGAAGGAATAATCCATACCTTCCTTCTCCATTAGAGGAAAATACAGCACTATTTATCAGAAAGCGAAAAAATCACCCGATTTTTTGTATATGAAAACTAACAAGAAAAACTAGCAGGTTGTGATCTGATCTCTGATATAAAATTTATATCAGATAAGTCTCTGATATAAATCTCATCTCTGATATAAAATTTAAATGTCTGCCAATCTTTAAATAACCTCTTCACTTTAATTAATACACATGAAGCAGTTGCTTAGTATGGTATCTGAAACGTAATTCAGGACTATGGAGTCAAATATTAAAGAGTTAATTTTATGAAATACTTTTCCCTTCTTGGGATACAAATGAATCTTGGCTTCCAGGGCCACAGCTCTTGGTACTTGTTTTTTAAAAAATAACCAATTTCCTATGAAGCTCATTTCCTTCTCAAATTGGGACTACTGTAAACCAATAAAGCCATTTTGCCAGATCAATAATAACTAGATTGTATTCTTCTAATACACATAACTCAGTAAGATGAAATAAGATGCTGTGTATCCCAATGAAAACTCACTGAATGAGTCTTTTATGCAGTGTAAACACTATACATTTTCCTTATTCAAAATGAGCATCAGTTGGTTTGAGTAATAAAATAAAGGTGGCAGATGTTCAGAGAGAGGGAAAAAAACTGCATATTTACATGCCCCAAACAGTATCTTTTTCACTATCATGAGTAAAAAAGCCCTCTGGAAATATCATACTTCTTGGGTCTAAAAATTACATTCATGGGAACTGGAAGCCCATTTCTCAAAGTACTGATGCCTGTGCACAATTTCAAGTGCCTCTTGTTTACACTTAAAAATTAAAGTATAATATTCTTACATTTAAATGCACTAATCCCAACAGAAAACATTACGGTTGTCCACATTTTCAATCTTTCTATTTCAATCACTACATAAATGCTGTTTCCAATTAAGTTTAGTGGTGCACTTTGTTCTATGATTTAACTGTGCTGGTACCATACCACTTCTTTAGGGATCTGCAAATCTGGTAAATATGAGTGCTTCTATTTTCAAGTAAATGAATTTTATGTAAACTCATTTCCACTGTCACATGATTAATTTCCCTTTACAATTATTATCTATTATACTTGTGGATAATAAGCAGAAAATGAAATGGAACTTTTCTTTCTTATGGAGCTAAATCCATTAGCGAAACTTCAAGCTGTGTAGCTAAAAGGTCACTTTACTTCATTGTAATATAAGTGTTCTTTTTTCTTAATTTTAGAATTCAATTGTAGAGTCAGCATTAAAAAAAAAAAAAAAAAAAACCTCCCAATGATGCTCAGTAATGTTTGCTCTCCTTCACCTGCAGGGCATTTTTTCCTCTTCAGATTTTCAACAATTGCCCAAAGTTTAAAATGCATAGGTGTTCCTGTGGCCTTAGTTATTTTTTTTTTTAATTTTGTTTTCTTATTTATTTATTTATGCATTTTATTTATTTATTTTTGGCTGTGTTGGGTCTCCGTTGCTGTGTGCAGGCTTCCTCTAGTTGCGGCGAGCGAGGGCTTCTCTTGTTGCGGAGCATGGGCTCCAGGCGCGTGGGCTTCAGTACTTGTGGCTCTTGGGCTCTAGAGTGTAGGCTCAGTAGTTGTGCACGGGCTTAGTTGCTCCACAGCATGTGGGATCTTCGAACCAGGGCTCAAACCCACGTCTTCTGCATTGGCAGGCGGATTCTTAACCACTGCGCCACCAGGGAAGCCCATGGCCTTAGTTACCTTTAACTTGAAATCTTGACAGCTTATATGTTTAACTTGAAATCTTGACTGAAACATTTCTGAAATACTTTAAAACTATATGAAAAAGTCCTACCTGTTCCATAAAAACGGAGTTTAAACCTGACATTGCAAATGCGACGCCAAATGCTCGAGATTAAAAGACATCTATGTAAGTGCAGAAGTGTCCACCAGGGGGAGCCTCAGAAAAGACCCCGAGAGCCAGCTGCATGGGTATGGAAGCCCCTATTCTACATGAAGGTCTAAAACCTGGAAGAAGAAAAAAAGTGAAGAAAAGTCTTGCGAAGAAAAGTTTGTGTGGAAGTTTTCTTTGGAGAAAGTTGCACCCTGTAACTAAAACCTAGTGAGGGCTTCCAATTCACATGAATGTAATTTTTAGACGCTAGTGAGAGTTTCTTCAAGGGGGTTTACTCCGAAAGTGTAATGCGTGACTACTGCAGGGTATGTGTGTTGGGCGTGGTGAGGGGTGGTGCATAGCGACCGGGTCTGACTTCTTGTAAAGTCTGCCGAGAGATGGAATGAGTAACTGCTCTAGGAGCATAACCAGGTCATTACTAATATGTTGGAATCCCCCTGGTTCTCTGAGTTTATCAGAACAAATTTGTGACTGTCTTCTGTGGATCAGATGTGGGAGAGCCGGCCGAGAGGGGCTGTTACTGCTCCTCAAGGGCAAAAAGGACAGGAAAGAGAATGGAAAGAGGCCATGTAGAAGGGCCCACCACAAAAACCACAGGCAGAGTGGGTTGTCCCAGCTGGATGGATGGAAACCTTTCCCCAAGTCAGGGACATTGCTATCAGAGGGAACCTTCAAAAGGACCTACAGAAGTATCCATGCAGGAAAAAAATCTTTTATCCACCCCTGCCAGGACAAGAAAGAACAAAGCAAGTTGTGATGTTATCACTCAAGAAAGAATGATCTCCATGACCTTAAACTCCCCCTCTCTCTTGCCCTGTTTTGACTTTGGTAGGGTTGGAAGCAAGAGCCGCAGAGAGGTACAGAGGGAGGGGCCGGTGTGAAGATTGAAGGGGCTGATCAATTCCTGCAGGCAGGTGACCCACCAAAACCGTGCCTCAGCTGGAGGAGGGGATCAAATAAAGACTGAGTGTGGACTAATATATTGGACTAGACAGCCTATTTTCTGAATCGAGACTGTATTTTTTGTGTAAAGTGACCCTATAACTTCCTGTTATCCAAGAGTAATGAACTTGTTGCAAGTTTCATCCAGCAATGGAGGAAAAACTTCTCCTACTGAATATATTTTGCATGGACAGTGGAAAACAAAATCAAGTGTATTTTATGGTTACATTCTGGGAGCTGTACTTTTCCAGTTACATATATTATTTATGGAATTCTACAATTTGTATCTGAGGGACCCTGATTATATAGGTGTGTAGAAAAAAATTGGTTTATAGAAATGTTTCTACATTAATGCCCAAAGAGTTATGGGTTTGCAGTCTTAGAATACAATATATCAAGGAAGCAGCACCTATAAGGTGAAGATTCAATGTATTTACAGCACAACAGTTTTATAGTTAATGACAATAATAATGATAAGAGCTAATAATAATAGCTAATAGCTAAGCACTTCTTTGGTGCCAAACAGCATCCTGAAAACTTTATAGTGGGAGTGTGCATGAATGCTCTCGTCAACCCTATGAGGTAGGTAATGCTATTATCCCCATCACTCTTCTCTAAAGATAAGGTAACCAAGGCACAAAGGAGGTAACTAAGTAACTCACTCAAGGTCACTGAGTAAGTACTAAGTGACAGAGATGAAACTCTCAACCAATCTCAATGATAACCAAAGAGACACAGGAGTAAAGAAGATACCACACGTCCACTGAAGAACCCCTGCTCTAGCTTTAAGGCAAGCTCATACGAGGACAACTTCGTATCCAGCTCTAGTTCTCAAAAGCCTCCTTTACCCTGAATTACATTCATTGTCACCTACTATTTTATCTTGCCTGTGCAAGAGTAAGTGATGTTAGATCTAATACAGATACAAAAATGGCTTGCAGTTCAGATAATTGGGGATGTAAATTTCAGAAAAAGTGACTGAGACATTCATCTCAGACCCAGTTTGTTTCACTGCATCTAGAAATGTTTATTGGATAGAGTAAAATACTACTGATGGAGTTTTTTGACCGGAGTTTATGTCCCAAAATGAGAAACCTAGGAACCTGAGGTGACACAGTGAAGGTTCTCCCCCCTAACAAGCCACTTACCGGTTGGGGGAATTATAATACAAGTTGAAGGAAATATAGTACGAGTTGGGGAAATTATAATGCCGTGTTGCCACAGAGGTGTTAAAAGAGTCCAAATGGATAGGGAAAGTCTAAGTGCTTAAAAGCTGTTCAGTGATACATTTATAATCTATTATCGTAAAGTCAAAATATAAGAATCCTCAAACAATGTTTTAAAGTAAGCTTTTATATATTTTTGTTAATCCCCACTCCATCTCCCCCCAAAAAAGGCCACACCATTCAACAGTAATGCGACTTGCGGACAAAATATACCCTTAAGCACATAGAAAAACCATCTAAGGGAATACTCAATTCCCAATACATTTAATTTTCCAGTTTATAAAAGTTATACATGCTTTTAGAAAAATATGAAAATACTTTAGATTAATATAAAGAATATAGAAATCATCTATAATTTTACCATTTGTATGCAAACACTATTAATATTTTATACTCTTTTTAAAAATTAAGATCATATTATTTATCGCTTATACGTGGAATCTAAAAAAGGCTACAAATGAACTTATCTACAAAACAGGAATAGAGTTACAGATGTAGAAAATAAACTATGGTTACCAGGGGGGTAAGGGAGGGGAGGGATAAATTGGAAGATTGGGATTGACACACGCACACTACTATATATAAAATAGATAACTAATAAGTACCTACTGTATGGCACAGGGAACTCTACTCAATACTCTGTAATGACCTATATAGGAAAAGAATCTAAACAAGAATAGATGTATGTATATGAATAACAGATTCACTTTGCTGTACACGTGAAACTAACACAACATTGTAAATCAACTATACCCCAATACAAAATTTAAAATAAATAAATAAAATTAAGATCATATTATAAATCATTTTGTCTGGAGCATTTTGGTTAACTTACCAGTTTGAGCATTTGTTTCTTCCAATATTCTTTCAAATCATACTTTTGACTATATATTCCTATTGTACAGCAATACATATGTTCTTTATTCCCCTTTTCCTGATTCCATTTTTTACACTTTTTGTACATTTTTACCAAGGCAACCAGGACAACAAATAAGCCCTCAAAAAGCTGAGCAATTACTCCCTACAAAGTCAGAGAGAGAACTTACCCTCAAATCAATATTTTATGTACAAATATATTTTGGAGTCTCAGAAGCCTTTGAGAATGCTAGCCAGACCTTTTTTAAAATAAACTTTCTGGGACTTCCCTGGTGGTGCAGTGGTTGAGAATCCGCCTGCCAATGCAGGGGACACAGGTCCGAGCCCTGGTCCAGGAAGATCCCACATGCCGCGGAGCAACGAAGGCTGTGTGCCACAACTACTGAGCCTGCGCTCTAGAGCCCACGAGCCACAACTACTGAAGCTTGCGCTCAGAGCCCGTGCTGCACAACAAGAGAAGGCACCGCAATGAGAAGCCCGCGCATCGCAACGAAGAGTAGCCCCTGCTCGCCGCAACTAGAGAAAGCCCGTGCGCAGCAACAAAGACCCAACACAGCCAAAAATTACTTACTTACTTACTTAATTAATTAAGAAAAATAAACCTTCTGACTAAATAGTGCATATACTCTAACCCACCCACCGGGCTCTGGGGATCTTTCAAATGGATTGAAGGACCCTTCAGCTTCTGAACCCCCATGTCCTTGCAGGACTGTCCAGGCAATAGTTAAACATTAACTACTTATGAGTACCTCCAACACTGCACTGATTTTCTGCTACCCAATTAGCCACAGTTGGCAAAAGAAAAGTGACCTTCATCTTGTGGCTCACTAGCGATTCTGACAGTGAAACAGCCAAATGGGCCATCAGAGGTCACTGAGTTTACACTCCATTTCATATCTCAGGAAAACGAAAGACCGTGAAGCTTAAGTGACTTAGCTGAAGTGACACAGAGCTGTGAAAGGAGCCAAACCCTGGCTGGCATAACAATGATGCGTTTACCTTTCCCGAAAGGAAGATGCCGTCTCCGATGCCGTCTCCAATTATTTACACTGAAAGATCTCCTCGCTTTCTATTGTATTATATTTCCTTATCTGTGGGGAACAAATCTGGAGAGCAATTTACAATCTGATATATTACATCTGGTCTCTTCTTGAGACCAAAATGTTATGGGAACCCGTAAGAAATCCTGGTTCTTTCATATTCAGGTAGCAACAACACAACTTCATGTGTCAATCACCACCGTATTTTATTTGAGAGACTGCATTCTTAAAGATTGAGAATAAAAGCTAAAACATCCTTCAATGTTTTTGGAAAGAGATATAAGCTAAGGATTGCTATTAACACAGGTCACAGTTGAAGGGGAAACAGGCTGTGACTCTGGTGAGTGGTAAGTTTGCAGAGAAGCCCAAAGGTACAGCTTCGAAAGATATATCTCAAATGCCTCTCCAATGGCTGCAAAACTCTCTCCCTGGAACACTTAAATAGTGGAAGAACCAAGTCATTCATACCAGTCACTATAGAGCAATATTTCCAGCAATGAGAGACTCATGGACTTGATGGCAAATGTGTGAAAATTTTAAGTAGTGGTCTCAGCATTTTAAGCTTCTCTGTCAGTAGCGGAACAATAGCCAAAGCACTTTGAATATCAACATCCAAACAGAAAATCAAGGAAGTCATCAAAGGAAAATCTCCTTCCTGAAATATAAGTGATAAGATCAATGTATAAATTAGTTGGAGAAAAGGCCAACCCAGAAGGTCCTGTCTTGTAGAAGAAATTCAATATGACATGAGATTAGTGTGTCAGAACTTAAAATACGTATTAATGGTAAAGCAAATCTGATTGCCTCCATAACAATCCATCTAAATTGCTTAATTTGGAAAATTTTTCTGTCATTGGTAAGCACTTCAGTATGAAGCAGTTATCTCGATCAAATGTTTTATAGATACATCATGCTGCACTCTACAGAATCCTAAAAAATGCTGTCATTCTAGACTGCACCAATTTTCAGCATAACAGAGGGGTTTACCTTTCTAGGAGCGAATATAGTATATGCTTTTTCCACTTAACATTCTGACAGGAAATCATTCTAAAATGTATTAAACTATACGAGGCCTTCCTTAAAAGTACATTGGGCATAATGTCATTTTCCTTAATGACCCGAGTCATTATTGTGAATATTAATTATCACACTGGCCTGTAATAAAATCATGTCTGTGAGGCCCTCAGAAACGCATTCTTTCTGTGGCCCTTAGAATGAGAGAATGTCAGCATTAAACAGGACTTGAGAGCTCGTCTAGATTTTTCAATTACAGATGAGGATGCTAATGACGAGAGAGGAGCGATATGATGTAACGAAGGAGACGTAAACAGTGACCTACCCCAGGTCTCCCACCTTCTCCAGAGTCCTTTCAATTACCCCACATTGTACACCACAACCTGTGCTTTTCATTAGTTTCTCTGTCTTTTTTTTTTTTTAATATTTAATTAATTTATTTTTCTTATTTTTGGCTGTGTTGGGTCTTCGTTGTTGCACGCAGGCTTTCTCTAGTTGCAGCGAGCGGGGTCTACTCTTCATTGTGGTGTGCGGGCTTTCTCATTGCGGTGGCTTCTCTTGTTGCAGAGCATGGGCTCTAGGCGCACGGGCTTCGGTAATTGTGGCACACGGGCTCAGTAGTTGTGGTGCACGGGCTTAGTTGCTCCACAGCATGTGGGATCTTCCCGGACCAGGGCTCGACCCGTGTCCCCTGCATTGGCAGGCAGATTCCCAACCACTGTGCCACCAGGGGAGCCCTGTCTGTTTCTTTTAATAGCTTTTCTCTGCCCTTCCTGTTAGGTTCTATGTTCACCCTCCTCACCATTGCAGGTGATTTAATCTTCTCCAGCACCATGCCCTCTGATGGTGATTAGTGCGGTTCTGGCACAGAGGGAGGGCATGGGGAGCCCATGGTCATCAAAGGTGATGGCTGGAAGTCAGGATCTGGGGAGAACTCAGGTAAAATTTAGGAGAGTGATCTAAAACATAGAGGGTAAACTAACCTGAACCACAATGAAGAGATCTCACCAAATGCTGGAGTCTAGGGTCCAGAGCCAAAGTGGAGAGGAGAGGCAGGAACCAAAAATGCCAAGAAAGAGGGAGGTCCAGGAAGGAGCAAGCCTTGGGAGGCAGAGCAGAGGAATATGAATGACAGGGATGTCTGCGCTGTCTTTTATCCCCCTTCCAGCGAGATTACATTTTGAAAGTAAATACCGTGGGAGGGAGGGAGGGTGCCTGCTTCTCTTCATAGCCCCTCAATCAATCCCAATTTGAACCTGGCTTAAAAGACAAGTCATGCCTTGGATGGTGAGACATGTGTGTCACAGAGATCTGGCTGAGTAACCTGATCGTCTTAACCCAGGAGAACAGGCATTGGGTATAAGGCATGGGACTGTGCCGGTTCACAAGTCTTATTTGTTTACTTCCTGGGAACAGCTTTTCCTGCCCTTGTCCCAGAGCCTCTGAGGTTTCAGAGCAACTAAATTCCAGGTAGGTGAGATGTTCTGCTTTGGTTTCCATGTCAATAAACAGATAAGGCAACAGCGCAGTGTAGTAAGTAGAGGGGGGAATGACAGTTTAAAAGCCAGCTGCATTGGAGCCTGTTCTAGCAGAAGGGTGAATTCTCACTTTCTGGAAGAATCGCCCTTTTGTCTTACATGAGATGCCTAAGGCTCCCAGGGAGGCACATGACTTGTCCAGGTTGATACAATGCAAGGCCATTATTGCCTGTGATTAAAACCATCAAGTATTAGAGCCCTGTGCATCCAGTGGTGGTCACAGGTCAGGTTATTATCACCTCAGAGAGGAAATGCTCCCCGATTGGTGGGCAGACGAGCGTCTGTGGTACTTTCCTCCTCACTTTTTCCTGTAGTGGCCAAAGGAAGGTATGCTTTGCTGTACTGTCTGGAAGACAGATTGGTATTCTCTGTAGGAACAGATAGGATGATTCATGCTGTGTGCTACATAATTAAGGTCTGTGAACTCAAAATGAGCAAACCAGGATGTTAGTAATCTTGGTAGGAGTAGCTCACGGGGCAGCCATACCTCATTCTTTATTTGAATCCCTTTGAGGTAGGAGAGTTAAACTTCTCTGAGATAAGGGAACTTATCCAGAATAGAGCTCTTTTCAAGATTTTTCTCCCTTACCTCTTGATCTCTCATCTCTATCATGAAAAAAAAATACATATGTGTGTGTGTGTGTGTGTGTGTGCGCGTGAATTTTTTACTTTACAGCCAAGAACGTAGGTTTTCCTCTCACCTCTTGTGCTTTAAAATATTTATTCAACCCAAACAATGATTGAGGCCCTACAACAAACCAAGCACTTCAAAGCCACATATGAAGACAAGGCGGATATTGCTGTCCCAAAAGTCCACAGTCTAGCTGTAGAGACAGATGGAAGTCAGTTACATAGGTACTTACTTACCTGGCTGCGTCACTACGGCTAAAACACATAAATTCCATCATCCCGGTCTCTTCAAGTGTAAAATGACAATACTAATACTTATCTTGCCAATGGTTTTATATTTTTAAAGTCAATTGTATATAAATCACTGAGGAGTGGGCTTGGTACCTATAGGGTACTTAATACCCATCAGTAAGTGACAACACAAACTAATGGGTATTCTAACCAAGGAATGACCATAACTAGTCAGAACCGCAAGGTAACAGGAGGCTACTCCTCCCACAAGCGGACATTTGTTACTTTATGGCTGCTCAACAAGCACACAGCCATGTTTCTTTGACAACAACACCCAATTTCCTTGGACAAGCCCCCTGTCCCCTGTGCTCAGCCCATGTGTTTCTGATTGCGTGACATGGCAAGTAGCCTTTTCAAAGCCTCAGCAGAGTCTGTTACAAAGGGAGCCCAAATACTAAATTATAGTGCACTAAAAAATGGAAAGAATTAGTGGGGCATTTTTTTCCTGTCATTTCCTTTCTCAGATTGCACAGAAGCAAGAGGGAGGAGAGAGGGAAGGGCGGAAAGACAGGGCAGGAAGCTGGATCTGAGTTGTAAAAATGTCCAAGGGGCATTTTAAGGCAAGGATTGGCTAATATTCTACTATTAAATTGTTTGCATTTAAATGATGCAAGTCCTTTCCATCTCCCCAAACCTGTTATTATTTGTCCTACACACAGAAGGTCTTGTGTGAGTGTTTCTGTTTGTTTTTCTGGAAAGTGAGGGAAGGGGTGAGCTCTGTATCTGTGTTGACATGGAGTGGAAGGGTAGCATGCAAGGAAGGGCACACTGATCTGCAAACTAAACCAACCCAGCTAAAGCAGAAGCTGAGAATGGCAGATGGCCAAGAGAATGTCAATTACATGGAGCAAACTTCAAAAAGCTGGATGGCAAGAGGGCATAGGCTAGGACATGGAGTAGTGATTTGAGCCCATTTTATCTACTTTTTGAGGGAAGGATACCCAAGCTGATGCTGGGGTTTTATTTTCAGTCCTAATCAGGTTCATCTGAACTCTGATGCAATAGACAGTTTGAGTTCCTCGTTTAAATCCCTGCCCTGGTTCTGTACCAGGAGCGTATGATGGCCAAACCGTGGGGTGCCTATTTCAGAGGAGAAGCAATAACTCAGCATCAACCAATTAGGTCGGGGGATTTCTACCACAGTCACAGAAAAGCTGTGCAAAGTACTCTAAAATCACTCTTAGAGAATCTGGGTAAGGAGGCTATTTGAGATTGCACGCTTGTGGCAGAAAACCAAGCACATGCAATGTACTATGGGCTCTCAAGAGCATGCTCCTTACTTTTTTTTTTAATTATTATTATTTTTTTGCGATACGCAGGCCTTTCACTGCTGTGGCCTCTCCCGTTGCGGGGCACAGGCTCCGGACGCGCAGGCTCAGCGGCCACGGCTCACGGGCCCAGCCGCTCCGCGGCATGTGGGATCTTCCCGGAACGGGGCACGAACCCGCGTCCCCTGCATCGGCAGGCGGACTGTCAACCACTGCGCCACCAGGGAAGCCCAATACTCCCGACCTTTTGATGTGCACGTGAACCACCAGGAAATGTTAAAATGCAGATTCTGTTAGGTCTGAGGGAGACCTAGTCAACTAATGACTGACAGGAGAGAAGCTGGGGTATAAATACTGCAGCTCCCTCTCCCTTCAGGTGGGTAACCCTGAGGCGCACGTTCCATGCTGACTTCTACAGCTCCCCAGCAGGCGTAAGCTCCTGAACTCCATGGTGGTAGATTCCCTGAAAAATGTGCTTTTTATTGCCTGCCTTCCCTTGTCTGCCTCACTTCTTCGCTTCCCCACTGGTGTTTCCTGGGATCAACTCCTAAATAATAAACCACTTACCCCTTAAAACTGTCTTGGTATCTGCTTCTGGAGAAGACCACACAAAGCCGCACCCACCACATGCTTTTATTCAAGTCTTCCCTTCTCAGTGAATGGGTTAACCATCAGCCTGATTCCACCGGACAGAAACCCAGCCATCCTTGCCCGCTTCTGTTCCATTCAGATCCACCGTCAGTAAGTCCTACAAATTCTGTCCATTCACTAGCTTCAAAGTATCCACGTTCCCATCTCCTCTATCACTTCCTACTCCAATAGCTATCTTTCCTCACCTAGAATAGTATAAGACACCTCTACCTAGTCTCCCACACTCTCTTGTTTTTTAACTTTTTTATAAAATTGAGATATAATGGATATATAACATTATATTAGTTTCAGGTATATGACATAATGATTCCATATATGTAAATATTGCAAAATAGGCACCACAAATAAGTCTAGTTAACACACATCAACAAACATAGTTATAAAATTTTTTGTGATGAGAACTTTTAAGATATATTCTCCTGGCAACTTTCAAATATGCAATACAGTATTATTAACTCTAGTCACCCTGCTGTGCACTATATCCCTAGAACTCACTTATTTTATAACTGGAAGTTTGTACCCTTTGGTGACCTTCACCCACTCTTGACCCCCTCAAATCAGTTTATAGGAAGACTATTATGCAAACCTGCTCTTGTCACGCTCCCCAAGTATCCACTATCTAAACCCTTCAACGGCTTTCAAGCTAACAATAGACATGCTTAACCGCTTAATCGGTGGACAAGGCACTTCAGGATTGGATTTTGCTTTCCGTTTCAGCCTTATCGTTATCACATGACCCCTCACAACCCGGCTCCACCCAGTCTGGACTTTAAACCAGCATTTTTGTATTTTCAACCTCACTGATGGATTTTAGTGAGGTGTGAAAACAATTTAGTTGGTCAAGATCAGCATTTTATTTGAATGAAATGGGAGAAGAAAAACATCGGAGTTTTTTTTATTTGTCAGACCTTTTTTTCAATGATATGTGTACTGCATCATGATGAAAAACCTATTTATAACCAAATATCACAGCGAAAAGAAGTTTGCAGAATGATGCCTTAAGCACACCATGTTCTCTCCTGCTTCTGAGCCTCAGCAGATGCTGCTTCCTCTGCCTGGGAAGCTTTGCCCCAACCTCTTTGCTTAGGAATCCCTGTGCACCCTCCTGGGATCCACAGCATGCTGTGGTCCTAAGGGCCCGTGGGGCTGTCAGCCTCTAAACACTGTCCTCCAGGTAGTACCAGGTATAGCTGAAGAGAATTCAACATACCCAAGTGGGGAGGACTGAAAAAGAAGCTATAAACAATCCATACATCTGGCTGTAGGATGGCTACCCTCCATATCAAGCCAAAGGGGCGGGGGCGTTGGGAGAGAAGATAAGAGGTTGAAACCTGCACAAGTTCCTTCAGCCACCAGAGTGCAGCCACCAGGACTTTTCCGGGACACTTGGGCACACTGGGAAGGACAAATTGGAGGCTGACAAAATAGGGCAAAGATACCATATTTAGAAAGCTAGTTCAGCAGCCCAAGTGAGACCCATAAGCACATTTGTAAAGATAGCAGCTGTCAGGTAGGGAGCAAGGGCATCCATGAAAGACTTTCCGGAGGGAGACTGTGAAAGGCTTGGTTACAATGTAGTCTACCTCACGTATTTATTAGACACTAACTAGTTGTAAATGGGTCTTTTACAGTTGACTTACATATAGTTTCCAGAGCCAACTTTAATAGGGTGAAGACCTTGAGGCTGGTTGAAAAAAATATTCCTATGTTCCTGCCTACTGGCAGAAAGGACATCTATTTATTTTTTTCCTATTCAGTGAGAGAAGAGAGTTCTTAGCTGTGGGTGACCTGTGTGGGACACGGAGGCAGGATTGTAGAGATGGCATGAACTTCAGCCTCTGGTAGGTAAAGAAACTGATGCTCAGAGTTTCCTTGTCTTTCAAGCAAAGTGCCACAGCTACAACCAGAACCCAGGACCTCAGCCAGCCAGGGGAGGGCTTTGTCTACAAAGGCACACAGGGTCAAAGTGCAGTTCCTGAACAGGATCCACGAGAATCTCCTCTTTACTTCCCTACCCCTGCAGATTCCGTTCCCTCTGCCACCAACCAAGCGGGAGTTGCACCGCATCACCCCTCAGTCGTTAAGGCAGGTCGCTGCTGGGGTCCCTGACTCCAGCATGTATGTGACTGGAGAAAAATAGTTACTGCTTTTTAAATGAGGATGTAGCTGAGATTTATGGTAACTGAAATAGAAAAAAAAAAAAAAAAGGGCGAGATTTATGGTAACTGAAAAAAAAAAAAAAAAAAAAAAGGGCAAATATTAGAGACAACTGGGGGAAAAGGTGAAAGAACTTAATGTCTGACTAGGTGTAAGGCATAAAGAGGAAAGAAGTATTAAAAAAAAAAAAGAACCCAAGACTTGGAGACTGGGAAGAAAGCTGGTACCAACCAAACTGGGGTCACAGGGGAAGGAAAGGCTTTCAGGGTCACAGGGAGAAAGACCATTAGCTCAGTCTGGAATAAATTAACTTTGACAAGAAGGCAGGATAGGCATGTGGCGATTTCCCGCTGATGTGCTATCTGGGGAAAAGATGTTTTATATCACCTAAGACAGTTTTATTTCCACTCTGAGTCAGAAGGATGAGCTGAGCAGGTAGGGCAAGAAGGGAAAGGCCTGAAGAGGTGCACAAATTGCAGGGGAAAGTATCGATTGCAGTTTTGATCATCTAAGCTGACACCTGGGAAACCTGCACTCTCTCCCCATATATTCAGGCAGGAGAAGAGAGAAGACGCAGAGCTGGAAGGGGCTCTTTCTTCCCTTTCTGTGATGCATCAAAACCGATACCACACAAAGCTGATCACCGGGGGCCAGCAACCAGCCTGCTGCAGCATCACAGTCCACGTCAGGTTTCCACACAGCTGCTCAGCCCGGGAGAGGCTTTCAAAGAGGCTGCCTGGAGAGGTTCGCCTGTGCAGGGGGAACATCTTCTTAAGCACTCAGAGCGCTGACACAGCTGGAGGGAGGCTGGCAGTTTGCCAGGGGAGGGCTGCTGATGGGAAACGTGGAGAAAGAGTTGTGGAGAGGAGAAAATCAAGAAGGGATAGGAGTCGGAGCTGAATTAAGGTTCGGATGTTAAGATCAACGCAGAGAAGAGGCGTAGAGGGGGAGTGTGTCGAGTTCCTTTAGTCCCCAGAAATGGAACTTCTGCAAAAGGCAGACTCACCACAGAGGATGACTGCAGACAACTGAAGAGACACAAAGGCGTTGATGTTCATCAAAGGCCACCCACGCCTACCACCTCCCACAAACACACAGACCCACTGCCTCCACAGAGGAAGAAACAGCCAGGGAGGTCACATGACCCACTGGTGTCACATGGGCAGCTGTCAGTGGCAGAACAGGGTAGACACTCAGGATGACAGACACACGCTCCAAGGGACCTTCTTAACGTTCCACACGACATCATAAAATCTGTGATAGATGTGGTCACAGTAAATATAAACCCCCAAATTGTGGAGAGTCCTCGTAGGTATCTGATAAATGGTAAAACAAACTGTACAGGTAGTAACAGGGACTGTCTGTGATGAAATATAAGATGGAATTGATATAACTTAAGTTCCATACAAAACAAAAAATGGAACTGAGAGCCCCAAAATAGGTCCATCAGAAATGGTAGGGTTCCCCACTATGGTGATCTCTAATGTCTGTTCTTGCAGACATTCTTGTCTCATCTGTAGGCTCAGCCCCCTCCTTCCCCTTCTAGGTTCTGGCCCTGGCCCCAGAGCCACAGGAACACGAAACAAGCAATTTGGAGACAAAAAGTCAATCTTGTTTCTAAGCCCTGTATTTGAGGTACGGTTGTCCAGGGCTGGGTTTGGCCTCACTGCCCAGTCCCTCTGCATCTGAGGCTCTGCTTCCTTGGCAGGTCCTGGACTCACATCCACGGTACCAACCAAGACAGCCATATTTGCCCTTTTCAAGCCTAAGCACTGGTCACAGCCTTTCATTCTGAATTCTCCACCCTCCCTGCCATCGCAAAGTTCTGGACGAGCCCACAGCATGGCCTCATTCCTCTGCCTGAGCCTTCTTCACAACCTTGACCCCCAAATTCCGAGCCCAGCCTGTACATTCTGGTCACTTGTTGCCCCTTTTGCTTGCTGTGGCTTGATATTTAGACTGACTCTGCTCCATCTTCCAGATTCATGGTATTTATCTGTCCTGCCCCCTTTTCTTTACACCCTCACTATCTTCCAGATTTCATCATCCTGGCCCAAATAAGACACTGACCACAATTTGCTTTTGGCAGCAGAAAATAAGGAAAGAAGAAAGATGAAAACTGAAAGTTAAGGAGGAAGTAGGGCTTCTTTTAGAAACAGTTATTACTAATATATCTAAATATGAAGCCTAAAGTTAAGGAAATTATTCAACCTGTAGGAACTATTTAGGGTAGGCTAGGTTGTGCTCCTGTTAACAAATTTCCCTGGGAATCTCAGTGGCTTAACATAAGAAAGGTTTATTTCCTCCCTCTCCTATATATTCAATGGGTGTTGGGAAGTGGGAAAGAATTGCTCTAGGTAGGAACTAGGGACCTGGGCTAAAGGAGGCCTCACCTCCTTGAAGCTTCATCAGGACCAAGTCTCCTTCGTGACTTCCTGGCAGGTGAAGACAGACTAGAGTATCACAAGGGAGTTTTCACAGCCTCAGGCTGGAACTGACACTATCAATACTCATGGCTCATTATCCAGAGGTGCACATCTGCAAGGAGCTGAGAAGCCCAGCTTTTCCACGTGGCCCAAAGGCCAGGAGACCTGGAGGCTGAGAATGCTAGTAACATCCAGACCACAATGATTCCAGGTGATGTGGCTCTGGAATTCTCCCAACTGTTATGTTAGCTGAAGGGCTAATGCACCTGAAGTTGTGACAATGCTTCTCATTTTTAGTTGACAATAAGCAAAGCCGTCTGCAATAAGTGTGATAAAAAGGAATGAATATGGACTAATGGAATGATGCAATGACAGTGCGTGTGTTAAAAGCTGAGAACCTAAGGTATCTGAGAATGGTTGTGAGGCTACAATTTTATTTCAGTTTGTGTGTTTTTGTTTCATTTTTGTGGCTTGAGGGGAATACTTTTTCTCATGTTAGTTTTGAATGTCTGCTTTATATTTAATGAACCAAGATTAAAGTGGAGGATTTACCTCTCATTTTTATGGATAATTGCGTATAATATTCAAAAGCATCAAACAGCAAGGATTTCTTGTTAAAAGCAACTTTTAATGCTTCAATACAGCAGTAGACTAGCAAATAGTAAAATCATATGTGTCTGTCTTATCAATATTGTGATTTAATTCTAGAGTATTGCCGGTACTTCTGCACATATTTAATAGTATAATCATAGTCTTTTACAGACAAACCCATGACAACTCAATACTCATATATTAATTACGGCACTACTTTACCTAGACGTGGCATTGAGATGCTTTAAACTCTTAGCACGTAAACTGAACATTTTGCCAAGAGGACACTAAAAATAATGAGGGAAGAAAGCTACTGAATTACCCTTTATTATTGCTTGCTCTTCTTCCTCTTATTACGTGTTTAGAAAGCTTTGAGTTATTTATTTACATTTAATCCACGGACAAGGCTTTTATACACTTGAAAACCCTACGGTAGGTTTAGGGCGGCTGTAATTCTGTCCATCAGATGTGCCTGGTCTGAATAGTGTTCTGGGTATGGACTCTGTAGAGCCTCGTCCACTCACATCAGATAAGCAGCAAGAAGTACAAGTAATCAAATAGGTCTCCTATAATTTCCCAAAATGGGGGTTTATCAAGCAATGTTGTCTCTACTGAGATCACCACAGAAGTGAAGTGTTTCGGCAAGATCTAATCCTCAACGCCAGAAGCCTGTCCTTTGAAAGACATCTTCTGAAACCCTCCCCTGCTCCAGCCACGTGTCTCTTCCAAGCACGCCTAGCCCCCCACGAGAATGATAGCCCTGACCTGGTCCTCCCTTCTTCCGCTCTGAGGCTGCATGAGCACAACAAGGCAAGCAGCCTGTCTATGGAATTTAAGATACTTCTTAATCCTGAAAGCTCAAAAACGCCAGTATTGATTTTAAAAAATCATTCTCACCCCAGTTGATAAAACCTTTACTTTGGGTGCTGTCATTTTGGTGAAAACTACCTTTTTAATATCACCTGTTGTTCTCCAGGGAATAGTTGCCAAAGCAGCATTATAAATTCCAGAGAAAAATATTTCATGAGACCATAATTAAATTTACAGAATATATATGTTAGAGCTAAGCTCACTAATGATATAACTCACAAATATACAGGAGATGAGAACTTAAAATATTTTTTATCAGATCTGCTAGAAGACCAAAAATTAAAAATTAAAAATATTCTCTACTCCCTAATTTTTCTAGATATATTTTCTGGTGGGGAAGAATATAGTAGAGTACTGCTCAAAAAAGAGAACTGATGAAGATATACTTCTGAAACAGAAATCAATTCACAAAATTATTTCACTTGAATAGATACCATTTTATAAACAGAAAAACTGAAGGAGAAAAACTATATGACTTGTTCGAGTTTCTAAAGTTGATTTGTGAATGGAGCAAGAGAATGCTTATCTCCTAACTTTAATTCAAATATCTAATTTGAGATTCTTATGGTACTGATCTTCTAAAGAGATGAAAGACTGACATGTTTTTTATGCACACACTGTATGAAAGATTCTAACTAAAGGATAAAAATATTATTTTTTCAAAAAAGTTTCTATGTACATTTCAAGTCTCCAGCATCCCGTCTAGATTTGTTTTTTCTCTCTCTTTTCTCTCTTTCTTGCTCTCTCTTTTTTTCTCCTTGAGATTCTCACGGGGGGAAAAAGAGGAAAATAAGATTTCATGAGAGGACAGTTCTGACCTAGAAAGCAAAAAAAAGATCTTTAACTCAGAGAAAAACTGAGACAGATCTTTAAAGGGGTGGGGGGGAGGGGTGTTACTGCGTTGTTTTGCTTTATGTGGATGTAAAGAAAAAGGTACCAAGTTTTTTGTTGCTTGAACAAGGAGAGGGATTTTCTTATGAGGTCCTGAAAGGTTTTATAGTTGAAAAGTAATATGAAAAATAATAACTTCTGCCACTGAATGATTGTTATAAGGCTCAGCACCTTCAATAAAAAGATGCTTCTGTTCAATTTCCAGTCACATCAAATTCTCATTACAGGTAGCTAAATCCCATCTCTCCACGAACCAGACTGTATCAAAAGTAGCAGCTTTATGCATTAAGCTTTGTAACACACACTTACATCCCATAGATCCCAGGTCACAAAGCAAATTCTAGGACCTTTTCCCCTCAGTGAATGATAGGCTTGGATGCTAAGCTTTGATGAGACCAAGAGCCGGGAAACTGGTGACCAAGGTGCCCTCAAAAATAAGAAAGAAATTCTGTTGCTTTTTGGAAGCAGAATTGTCCAGTTCCCAAGTGCTTGCATAAAATCCGTTTTTGCGCTGAAGAATAAAATATCAAGGATTGTTGAGAGTTTAATTCAGAATCCATGAGGAGGAAAATTAGAGAGGCATTAAGGCCAAAAAAAAAAAAAAAGTCCCTATGGTAGAAAACTGAAAAGCCTGCTTAATAATTTCCATGCTGTTCCCTTAGGTTATCTGGAAATGTTCGATATTGCTACATTTCCTTCTAAGGTCTGGGGAGGGAATAAAATGCCAAGGAGGTTAAAGTTCCCAGACGAACCACGGAAATCGGGAAAGGAAGGTGCAGACTCTAATGATGAATGCTAGGGTTCAAAGCACGAGCTCTAATTCAAAGCGTAACTCTCCTTACCAGTACGCAGGCCAACGGACTTGACCTTAGATGGCTTTGCCCTTTAAAGAAAGCTCTTTTTAGCAGTGAAGGGACCCTCCAGTAGGCAGAAAGATGAATATCATTTTCAAAACAGAAAATATGTCAGCTGATATAGCAGAACGAAAGCTGGCAATTGTCAATTTTTTAAGGCAGTAAAACTGAAAATGAAAGGATTCAGGATACATTCAAGGATATCGGAATGGTCTGTTTTCTTATTGGCAGCCATGTCCATTTTCATACTTAGAGTCTGTTGTTTGCTGTGTTGGGGAATGTTGGCTTCATTTTAAGACTTAAACCAAATCCAAGTAATTAACTAAATGGTACATGCGTACTTATATTGTTCATGAAAAGATGCAAATGGTACTCTGGAAGAGGCTAATTGAAGAACTAGGTGACAGAACTGGAAAAGAAGCATCAACATTTGGCTATAAAATGGTTTGAAGATTAAAAAAATAAGTATTTAAAAGGCAAGAGCAGTGACAGTGATAGAAGATTATAATCCAGTTTATAGTTACATTGTAAAGGATATTTATCAATTCATATACATAGACCCATGGAATAGATTGCAAGAATGGCCATAATACTTTGCAGTGCCTCCAATCAATAAATGTGGTCTATTCGCTCATCCTCAAATTTGACCTGGTGTTTAACTTGCTTTGGCTAACAGAAAGTGACAGAAATGATATTTTCCCAGTTCTGAGAATAAACCTCTCTCTGTCTCTCCCTCAGAACCTGCCACCTCCATTTGAACAAGCCCCAATCCTGGCTGATCTAGCCTTCTACCCACTAAGGAAATCATTGTACAGCAGTTGTCATTGCTCCAGCCAACAAAAAGCCAATCCTAGCGGCAGAGCCACCTAGCTGACCAGCAGCTCCTCGCAGATGCAGGAGTAACCCCAGTTAAATACCTAGCTGATTGCAGACCAAACTGCCACCCCACGGACTTATGAGCTAAATAAGCAGTGGTGATTTTAAGCCACAAAATTTTGTGGTGATCTGTCACACAACAAAAGATACTGGATAGAATCCATATACTCTAAGGAGCTTCACAGAAATCTATTATTAACTTAATTTGCCAAACCATTGTTAAGGATGAACTATGCGCCAGGCACAACGACAAAGCCCAGTAACAGTGCATTGAGGAGACAGAGCTCTCTGGTACACAGTCCATCCTGGAGATGCCAGAAAGACTTGCAGCACAGATACCCAAGTGAGGACTTGAAATTTACTTATGAGTGGGCCAGGAGAAGTAAGGGGAAAGAGGTATTTCAGTCACAGGGAATGGTAAACATATATAGAAGTTGAACAGTAAGGTATAAGCAGGAAGATACAGGAATTTACATTAGTAGAATGTGAAATTTTAGTTAGGAAATGGCAAGAAATAAGACTAGAGAAGTTAATAGGAACCAGACCATGAAGGTCTTGGACTGTCTCATAAACACCTTGGATAGAAGTGTCTTGATATAGGCCTAGGACAGCAGTAGTTCTCAGACATGAAAGCACATAAAAGTCATCTGGTGGTGGTTAAGAACAGAAATTTCTAGGGTTCAATCACCTATAAATTCTGATTCAGTAACTTGGTAATGGACCCCAGACTTCAGGCTTCAATTTTTTTTAAATTTGCCTTTTTAAATCCCATTTAAAATTACATCAAAAAGAATAAATTCCTAGGTACTTTCAAGGAATAAACTTAACCTAGGAGGTGAAAGACCTATACTCTGAAAACTATAAAACACTGAGGAAGGAAATTGAAGTTGACACAAAGAAATGGAAAGATATCCCATATTTTTGGATTGGAAGAATTAATATTGTTAAAATTTCCATATTACCCAAAGCAATCTACAGATATAAACAATCCTTACCAAAATACCCAGGATATTTTTCACAGAACTAGAACAAATAATGCTAAAATTTATATGGAACCACAAAAGACCCTGAATTGCCCAACAATCTTGAGAAATATAAAAAAGCTGTAAGTACCATGTGCCCAACTTTAGACTATACTACAAAGCTGCAATAATCAAAACAGCATGGTACTGCACAAAAACAGACACATAGATCAATGGAACAGAACAGAGAGCCCAGAAATAAACCAATATACCTATGGTCAATTAACCTACAACAGAAGAGGCAAGAATATACAATGGAGAAAATACAGTCTCTTCAATAAAGAGTGCTGGAAAATCTGAACAGCTCCACATAAAAGAATGAGATTAGAACATTTCCTCACAGCATGTACAAAAATAAACCCAAAATAGAATAAAGATCTAAATGTAAGACTGAAACCATAAAACTCCAATAAGAGAACATAGGTAGAACATTCTTTGACATAAATCATGCAATATTTCTTTGGATCTGTCACCCAAGGCAAAAGAAATAAAAGCAAAAACAAACAAATGGGAACTAATAAACTTAAAGGCTTCTGCACAGCAAAGGAAACATCGACAAAACAAAAAGACAACCTAATGAATGGGAGAAAATATTTGCAAATGATATGACCATCAAGGGGTTAATATCTAAAAATATAGAAACAGCTCATACAACTTGGTATCAAAAAAACAAACAACCCAGTTAAAAATGGGCAGAAGACCTGAATAGATATTTTTCCAAGGAAGACATACAGATAACTAACAGGCACTTGAAAAATGCTCACCATCACTAATTATTAGAGAAATGCAAATCAAAATAACAATGAGATATCACCTCACACTTATTCAGAGTGGCTATAAGCAAAAAGTCTCCAAATAGCAAATATTGGAGAGGATGTGGAGAAAAGGGAACCCTTGTACACTGTTAGTGGGAATGTCAATTGGTGTAGCCACTACGTGAATAGTATGGTGGTTCCTCAAAAAACTAAAAATAGAACTACCATATGATCCAGCAATTCCATTCCTTTGTATATATCCAAAGAAAATGAAAACACTAACTCAAAAAGATACACACACCCCAATGTTCATAGCAGGACTATTTACAATAGCCAAGATACAGAAGTAACTCAAGTGTCCGTCAACAGACAAATGGATAAAGAAGATGCACATGAGCGCACACATGTGTGTGTGTGTGTGTGTGTGTAGTGGAATATTACTCTGCCATAAAAAAGAATGAAATTATGCTATTTGTTGAAGGTGGTTGGACCTACAGAGTATTATGCTCGGTGAAATAAGTCAGACAGAGAAAGACAAATACTGTATGTTATAACTTATATGTGAAATCTTAAAAACTTAAAAAAGGAATGCATATAGCAAAATAGAAACAGACTTACAGATACGGAAAACAAACTAGTGGATACCAGTGGAGAGAGGGAAGGGGGGGAGGGCAAGATAGGGGTATGGGATTAAGGGATACAAACTACTATGTGTAAAAGAAATAAGCAACAAGGTTATATCGTACAGCACAGGGAATTATAGCCATTATTCTGTAATAACTTGATGCAAGAGGGAGGAGATATGGTGATATATGTATATGTACAGCTGATTCACTTTGTTATAAAGCAGAAACTAACACACCACTGTAAAGCAATTATAGTCCAATAAAGATGTTAAAAAAATACTGAATCACTATATTGTACACCTGAAACAAATATAATATTGTAAATCAACTATACTTCAATTTTTAAAAAATGAAAAAATTATATATATACAGATCTATAATAATATATGTAATAAAGTGTGTCTTTTTCACAGAATATTGTCATTCTGCATGTAATAATCCATATCAGGGTTGGGAAACTTTTGCTGTAAAGGACCAATAGCAAATATTTGGGGCTTTGTGAGCCATATGGTCCCTGTTGCAGTCACTCAGCTCTGTCCTTGCTCTGTAGCATGCAAGTAGCCTTAGACAATATGTAAATGAATAAGCAAGGATGATCTGGCCCATAGGCTATAGTTTGCTGATCTATATCATAATTTTTAATGACTTCATATTGCTTATGGCTGTACCGTAAATTATTTAACCAACCTTCAAGAAATGTATACCAAGGAGATTTTCAAATGTTTGAAAATGTATGTAGAAATATGTTAATACAGCCTTACACATCAGCTGGGGAAATTTGAAACAATGTAAATGTTCATCAAAGGGAGATTAATTAGATAATTTGTGGTATACATGATCATTTCTTTCAAAAATCCTAAATGATATAGTTAGAACACCAAGTATAATTTTATTTCTCTTCTGAATATCCTGTCCCTAATTTAGAACAGTTTCTTCAGTTGCAGAGATCTGAATTATTTTTTTTGAATTATTCTTTTTTAACAACTTTATTGGAGTATAATTGCTTTATAATAGTTTGTTAGTTTCTGCTTTATAACAAAGTGAACCAGCTATACATATACATATTTTTTAAATCAATCATAATGTGAATGGTCATGTTATTTTGAGTTGACCATTACAGGAAGATAAATATGTATAAGACTATCATACAATATACAGTATTATTTAATCTACAGAACTTACTCAAATTTCTCCAATTGCCCCCCTAATGTTCTTTTTGGTTCAGGATCCAACCAAAAATCACACTTTGCCTTTAGCTGTCATGTTTCCCTTAGTCTCCTTTAATCTGGAACAGGTCCTCAGTCTTTCTTTGTTTTTCACAACCTTGACAATATTCAAGAGTGTTGGTCAGGTACTGTGATACCCCAGTACTAATGAGGCCATTCACTGCCCAAATCTTGGTTTCTAAACACCATGCTCCAATAAAAGAAAACTGCTAGTCCTTGGAGAAACAGCTGATTGCAGGAATGGGGCAGGAAAAGTGCAAGATGAGCCTAAAATATCTTGCGGTGCCAGAAAATATCAAAGTGTTTTAAAGAGAAATTCTAAAAAGATACAGGAGCCAACTTGAAGGGGACTCCCAAAGGCCAAATCTGGGAAAACTGAACAACAAAAAAAATGATTGTGACACATTATAAGCCATGGAATAAAATGAGTTCATTTGCCCATACTAATATAAATAATGAGTGAACAGATGAATGGATGAATAAATGAACAGAGTAAAATTTTCCTTACTGTAAATTTCCAACTAGTATTTGGCAAACCCCACAGTAATAACTGTCTCAGGCAAGAATCTTCAAAGGATTCTAAAATTAGTGCCAACAGTGTTTTAAATAACAAGCTAACTATATACTCTCCAATTATTTCTCTGTCAGATCTTTATTAACTACAAAGAAATACAGTAACTTTGCAGTGGAGAAACCTGACAGACATCACCTTCACCAAGAGATCAAAGTTACCATTTTCAGAAATGGAACAAACCGACATCAAATCCCTTCTGATTTGATGTGCTGAGAAGGTCACAACCTCACTTTGTGGCGTCTTTGCCAAAAATGTAAAACCTGAACTTAAATATGAGGAAACCTCAGAGAAAATGTATCGACTGCCAGAGCCCCGTGGACCTAGTATTAGACACACTAGGGTACATCACTTGTTACATGTACTTTCAGTTTGGCCTTGATTCAGTTCACAGAGATGCACTGAAAGACTTTTAAGAAGAAAATGACAGGATGACAGCTGTGTCTCAAGCAGAGAGTAAGATATAAAATGAAGGGGGTGGAAATGAAAGCTGAGGAAGGCATCTCTGCCTGATAGGAATCTGTTACATTACTTCAGGCACATGGTCATAATAACCTCAACTAGCCTACTGGTAATAGAAATGGAGAAGAGAGCAAGCCAAGAAATAATGAGAAGAAACATCAAAATTAATTTTCCACTCACCGAATGTGAAGGGACTGGAGAAGGAGGGATAAGAAGGTCCCTATTACTAGACTGCGCACCTGGGTGTCTAGGCAGCAGGTGGGTCAATGGAAGGAGAGGTAAGGGAATTCCATTTGGGACAGATGTTTGAGGCATCACCAGGATATCCTAAAGAGAATGTCTAGCAGGTTGTAGGCAAGATCAGTCTGCAGTCCAGGAAGGAGATATAGCATGTACGAACGGGTGCATTTTCCATTAAGAAACTGAGTTTGAAGAGCACATGTACCTTGTGCGGTGTCACGATGCCAGTAAGGGGCAGAACCAGTTTTTAAACCCAGTTCTTCCAAGTTCAGAAGTTTCTGTGGCCTAAGGGATTTTTTGTGTATATCAAGACTCTCCAAAGGATTCAAAAGAACTGGAAACATCAGCAACTGTCAATCTCTAAGTGCACAATCAGGCCATGTGCAAAATTATAAGCCACTCATCAAAAAATGTAAAGGAATAACGGAAGTTCCCTTTTTGTCTGTGAGTCCCACTGGGCTTTACACAAAAGTGAAGACCATATTCAGAGCCTCCTAGGACTTTCAACGATCAGTTGATTGACAGTCAGAGCCTAGTCAACCTCAGACATCACCCACTCAAGTGCCATAATGTTACAACTCAGGTTATCTAGTCCTGCACATTCGAATATTTATACATAGGTTAGATGGAAAAATTCCTCGTATATGCAACTGAATTCTTACCAGCTCTCCCCATCTGTTTTCTGTTTGTTTGTTTTTAATTTTTATTGGAGTATAAGTGATTTACAATGTTGTGTTAGTTTTAGGTGTACAGCACGGTGAATCAGTTATACATATACATGTATCCACTCTTTTTTTTTTTTTTTTCAGATTCTTTTCCCATATAGGCCATTACAGAGTCCCCACCTGTTTTAAGAGCAGACAGGAGCTAGAGTTTTAGGTTTCAATGCTCTGTATTAGTTGGCAGAACGGTTGCATCCTGAATATCTACATTGAAGAAGAGTCTCATTCCCTGAATATATTTGAATCCACAGGGAGCAACATAACCTAGGTCAGCTCCGAGGGTGGGCAGGAGACCCACCACTCAACCCGTTGGAGTCTAGGGCATCACTTAGCTTTGACAGAAATGAGGACCCAGGCAGAGGTTGCTGATCACCCACTACAGCTGTTCCAGCAGCTCCCTCCCGGTGGTGGGAGAAGTGCTGTTTAGCCCAGAATCCCACCCTCCCACTACTCACCCCTCACCCACACCTTACACTCCCCGCCCCCACTGCCCATCACCCTTCTGTTAAAGGCAGGTGATGAGACGAAAAGAAGCAGAGTGCCTCCTTTTCTCTTTGCAGAAAGGGTAGCATGACGGAGAAAAAGCTTTCATTATAACTAATACTTTATAAGGTTGAATGACTATATTGCTGAAATCAGTGTTTATTCTCATTAAATACTTTTTCTTATTCCGATACCTGTAATAACAATGAAATAAATATATACACATGAGAAAAGTACACACAGAAAGGCATATCCCCTACATAAACACAGCTCTTCTCTTACATTGCCACAGCCAAAGTAATCACATTCTTAAATCCTTCTCCAACCACAGTTCATTACATACTCTAAGAAAGGTTTTTCATTATTGCTGTTTATTTATTTAAGCACCTGAAAAGGAATAAAAACCATTTCTAATTTGGGTACTCTCAAATCATACTCTACCTTCTTGAAATTAAAACACAAATTTACTTAAGACACTACTTGCCTAAAACAACCCTGTTTCCAAAATAGACACTCCATGAAATTTGTTAGTAACAGCTGAATGCTCAGGAGCAGAGCAAAGCTTCGATTAAAGGATTACACTTCCGGAGCTAAAATGGGAGAGACTGGAAGCTCAGGACCGAACCTTTCTGCTTTCATTGTCTCTGACTTTAGTTTGGTTTTGATTCTTCTTTTCCCTTTTTCTTTTCTATTCTTCTTTTTGCTGTTGGGTAGAATTAGAAATTACACGGAGAAGGAGCAGTCTAATCTTACCAAGGAAGTTGTTTTGCTCAAGTCGTTTCTTTCATTTTCAAGTTGTCTCTCAGCCCCGCCTTTGTGCGATCTGAACCTTCCTCGCTTCTCGTGAGTCACCGAGGTCCAAAGTCTGCCCCACAGCATCACCTGAACGCTTGAATCACCCAGAAACTGGCTTGCTTGCAGGAACTCTGTTTTGCCTCGTATAAAAATGGGCTTCAGAAATGTTTAAACAATAACTAAATGAAGAAATAAAGGACCCGGACATTGGATTTCACTGCTATCAATCATCACGCCCTTTCTCTCTCTCTGTAATATCATGTACATTTCTAAGCATGCCAAAGAAGTTAATGAAAATTGGGCACTTAATGGATTTTTCCAAAAACACTCGAAAGTGACAGCTCTCCAGAACCAATGGTCTCTTTCCCATGACTGATGTATTAAGAGCAGGAGTACGTCAACAATCTTGCTAGACAATCATAGATATACTTAACTGCTACTGAAGATGGTATTATTTGAAAAGACATACTTCAGCATAGAATTCAGTGCTACTCGGGATTGAGGCAGAATTCCTTCTCAGCTGGAAAAAATACCAAATAGATATTTTTGAACTTCTCAGTAGGTGATAATCCAGCAACTCTGAGAAACAATTCATAAGCATATGGAACAAATTACTATGGTAATTGCAGAAGGATTATGAATACTTTTAGGTCAGTAGTCTTGACCTTTGCAAAGCTAACCGTTCTGCTGAAACTAGAACTTAAACTAAATGGTTGCCATATTTACCTACTTTTTTTACATGAATGAAAGAGCAACTTAATGAATTATTTAAATAGGCCACCTACATTTTTAATCTGTATATGGGCATGAATAAGAAAGAATACTTTTGTACTACATGGGACTGAGCACACACACACACATTCTGTCCCTCTGTCTTACAAATTCTAGATGGCTACTTGTGGCAAGAAGGAAAGAGAAAACTACACAATCTCCCTTTATTTATCTTAATTTTGACCTTACATTTGGAAAAGATGAAGGATAATTCTGACCAGTGTTTGTTCAATTCTATAGCCTTCTGGAACAGACAATATCAATTTCATAGCAATGCCATAACCATGTATTCACATCACAGCTGGGCCGTTTGCCTGATGAAAACATAATTGGAAGCGTCTTCTTATGTGGCATTGTAAACCATCTGCCATATTCAGGTTTTACAATATGTAGCAAACTCAAAAGAGAAAAAGTAGAAATAGAAGTTTCTGGAACGTCAGCATCTAAGAACTCCAAAATACCACATTATTAGGGAATGATACACAAAAATAAACAGCAAATTCACCTGCCAAATACCTACCACTGCAAATAATAATGGATTTTTATTGCTTTATACACATTCCTATGTATGCTTTAATATATTCCCAACCCCTCAAGGAGTGATTTCTTTGCTTTTGTTTATTTACAACCACATAGTGCTGCATACCAAATCTAAGTACTTTGTAAATATTAAATCACTCAATTTGCATAACAACCTTATACTGTGAACACTGTCATCATGCCCATTTTACAAATGGGAAAAGTGAGCAAAAGAGCCAGGTTCGAAACAGTTTATAAGAGGATCTTTACCACTACCCTGTGTTAGTGATTGCTTCCTTTCTCTCCTATATAGTTATAAAAATTTCTCTAAAATATAGGTAATTCTTAAAAACAGAGGATTATATTCTAAGATTAATTTCAAAGCTAGCACCGACATCCAAATTCACATTCTGGTACTCTGTAGTTCATGGAATATGTCCTTTCTTTCCTGAAAAGCTTTCATATAAAACATAGGTCGACATAAAAGGTGAAAGATGCTTTCATTCCACCACTGATGATGAAGAATACAGCGACTAGAGACAGTGGATTAGACCAACTGTGTGTGTATGTGTGTGTGTATATATATATGTGTGTGTGTATGTGTATAAAACACATGTCACCTCTCATATAAAAATGTTCTACATATATTGGAAATATATAGGTAAGAAAATAAAATCAATATTTATTGTTCTGAGTGAGTAGCTAGGTATAAGAATCAATAAGCCCCTTGTATGCCAAAAAAAAAAGTACGAAAAAGTAGGGAATACATAAAACTAAGAAAAAATTACTTTGTGTCTCCCTGCAGAGAACTACAATATATGCTAAAGAAGTCACATCATTTTTCAGTGTCTGTGAAAGAACAGAAGGAAACCAAATTTGTTTCCTTATGTATTTCATTTCATACCAAATCACGAACCAATTTCCAATGACATTAATATGTTCTCTTGCTAAACAACCACAACCACATCCCAGGAGCCCCAGACTTTTCTCTCTCTGTCTCTTTTTTTTAATCCCCGAATACTCATTTGAAAATTAACTTAGAGCCCTCTTACACTCATTCCTTTACCTGCTGAAAATTCTCAATGCATTATGAAAATTAAGTAAGTAATATTTTACTGCAAAGCTTTTTTTCATTAAAAAGGAATAGAAGGCTTCCCTGGCAGCGCAGTGGTTAAGAATCTGCCTGCCAATGCAGGGGACACAGTTTCAAGCCCTGGTCCGGGAAGATCCCACATGCTGCGGAGCAACTAAGCCCATACGCCACAGCTACTGAGCCTGCGCTCTAGAGCCCAGGAGCCACAACTACTGAGCCTGCGCGCCACAACTACTGAAGCCCATGCGCCTAGAGCCCGTGCTCGGCAACAAGAGAAGCCACCACAATGAGAAGCCCGCACACCACAACGAAGAGTAGCCCCTGCTCACCGCAACTAGAGAAAGCCTGCGTGCAGAAACGAAGACCCAAAGCAGCCAAAAATAAATAAAATAAAATAAATAATAAAAAAAAGTAATAAAGCTAACATTTCTTAAAGTGTTATAATTTGGCAGGGGAGATAAAATACAAACTGAAAGTTTGGCAAAAGTAATTTGGAACTCATTTGAGTTGAGGGGGAGACTCAGTACCCTGCAATTGACTATAAGCTCCAAGAAAGGAGGATCTAAGTTAATTTTAAACTTGGTAGGAAACTCAGAAGATGCTCTAGGATTAAGCCATTTTAAACTCTACTTAAAAGAAAAAGAAACATATTAGCCATCTGTAAACAATATGTCACTTCAACATTTCTGCATATAAATAAATGCTTTTAAAGACCTCAAATGAACTCTTAATCATAGATTTCACCACCTGTAGCATATATGCAGCACATGTGACCTGATTGCTAATGAATTGTACTTCCTTCTCTTTTCATTTCAGGCCTCATTTCTCTTTTCTACATCTCATCACACACACCACCACCCCTGAAGGAAGACATATCCTCTTCCAACCTATAACAACCAAAAGTCCCTCATCAGATCTCTCTTATTCTCAAGTTACACCTTATAATTAACTCCCTCTGTTTTTCCACTTGGCTCCCATTAAATTTTCTTTTCACTAGTCCGCCCCACCTAACCAAAAATTTCTGGGAGTCCTCATTCAGTCCTACATTGTCTCCCAGAAAAGAAAGAATGCAAAGTGGGGCAGGAGGGGGAGGGGAGAAGATGGAGAGGACCTTGACATCCCCAGGTGGAAACCTACTATGCATCCAGAAAAGCTTCAAATCCAGCCAGCTCCCATTTTCCTCATCTTTTCTCTTTCTCTTCCTGCCTCTGATTTTTCATTTTGACCCCATACCTTTACAACCTGGTTAACCTGAGCAAACTCTGATGTGATGATGTAAAGGAAGATAGCTAACCACCATTCACATATACTGATTAACATTTATGTTTACAGTAGGCCAATAATGTTTATATATAATCATAAGCGCCTAAGAATCGTTGTTGTGAGTTTTATTTAATAACAACACTCCATTCTTATCACATGTACTCATTCTTCATAAATGTTTTGCATAAGTAGTATAATTATCTCCTTGCAATTAAAAACAAAAAATCAAAGAAATATTGTTTCACACCTTTCTAGACATTGAAAATATTGGCCTGGCAAGTGGAAAAGTAAGTTTGATTAACAGCCATGGAAGTAAATAAAGTGATACTTTGACAAAGGGATGGCAAAAAGTTAATTCAAATCACATTATTACAGAAGTAAAGAGAACACCAATTAGTTAAAGAAAACATAGATGTATGTTTCAGCCAAGTAGTACTTTTAAAGGCTATGTTGATAAATAGTGCTTAATAGTGCCTGATAAATAGAAAACATTCAGTAATCATTTACTAATTGAATAAATGAGTGAATGAATAAATGAATTGCTTTCTGGCTTATACCAGGATGCTTAAATTGGAAAATAAATTTGGAAATATTTAGGCATTTTCTACATGCTTCAGTTATATATCACTGCTTCATAGTTATCAAAACTGACGATTTCGTTTTCTTGGGTTGTCAGTAACAGGTTCCATTAATTGTATCTTCCCTTTCCAAAGCCCTTCCTGTCTTCGAAGATGGACTGTCACACTGCCCTGTGGTTGAATTCAATAGATTTAAAAAGATCTATATCACTGGCACATAAAACTATGAAATTCTGCTCAACAACTGGATTGTAAGGAAATGATGCCATCTCCAGCCTCCTGAGAGGTGCTGGGCACTGGCACACATGTGGCGCCCAGGGAGGCCTGAAAGCAAAGTGTACCTGTGCAGACAAGCTCTGGAGTATCTCCCATCCGGAAGCTTCCTCCAGGAATAAGTGAGAAGTTACAATGATGCTGGTGTAGCAATGGGACGCAATCTCTTAGCAATACTGAGGAGTTGGTGGGAAGTTGGAAAGACATCGAAATACAACATTGCTTCTCACAACCACAACACTATATTCTGGCAAAAGCACAAGTAGGTGAGAAATTTGCATGTGATTATTATTTATAGAGAAAGACCCTCTCTGCTCCTCAGCTTGTAGGATTAGTATAAATACAGACAAATAAGCGAGGATTTAGTGATTTGAGATTTTCTTAAGTGTGTAATTTTTTATCTGGGTGAGAATTTTCCAATTCCCCCTCTTATTAGCCCTTTGACCTTAGACCAGATTCTTATACTCCCTGTACCTTTCTTTTCTATATTGTAAAATTGAAAGAGATAATATGCACTTACCTTCTACATTTGTGAGTCTCATAGTTGGCACTTAGTAAATTTTCAATGAATGGCTGACAAGCATTAAATAGGTACTCAATAAATGTAAATATATGTATATATACACATATTTACATAATATATAATTATATACTGTTTATTATATAAGTGTATATTACATATATATTATACATTATATATTTATTATATATTATGATACAATATGCTACATAATATATATATTTGAATTAATATTAATATGTACATGCTATATGTTTTATATATATATATATATATATATATATATATATATATATATATGCTTACATGTATTTGAAAGCATTACAGTGGCAGGGAGGGCACCTTCGCTAGTTTGGGTGGGTTACACAAGATGTGGCCCTCAACTCCCCACAACTGTCTCTACCTATTGCAATCCTTACCCCAAAACTCCTGGTTACGGCAGGAGGAAGGGAAATAGAAATACAAACCTCAGTACTAAGCTCTTTAGCACATAAAAAAGGGTTGGTAAAGCCAAACAAAACAAAACAAAACAAAAACATTCTTCTGTCAGCTGGTTCATTTGCCCCTTTTACCGCTCTCTGTACCCTCTTGCCTTCCACAGTGGAGAGCTACATATTTATGTACCAGTGACTAGAAGTGGGGAGAGGGCCCCATGGAACAGCCGGCCAAGCACACATGTGGAAACCTGAAGAATAATTAACTGTCACATCAGAGTAAAGTGTTGTACGCCAATCCACAAAGAGCCCTCGAGGGGATGGGGATTCAGAAGTGGCTTCTTCAGTCTATCTGCTCTGCCCTTCTGAGTAGCTCAGCATGGCCTGGGCCCTCAGGACACACACATGGCCACCATCTTCCTTGACAGAAAACATTCCTTCTCTATTTTCTAGCTTGAATCTTGTGCTGCCCAGTTCCTTTGTTCTTTGAACAAACCCTTCCCTCTCTTCCATGCCCAAGACCCCACATCTATTCATGGCTTGCTTCTGACGCAGGTGGGCAGAAATTCTTTGTTCTTCAAGATAATATAGTGGAGAACTTTGTTGTAAGGCAGGCTATCAGGGTTCTGGCCTGAGGATGAAAATTGTAGAAATCAATCATACACCTGACTAGAGACAGGTTATCTCCCCCCGCCTGTTTCTAAACTTTACTGTGCTGAAAAACATATGTCACCTTCTCACTCTCAGGATCCAACTTTTAAAAACACCCATCTATTAAATTTGGCTTGAGCCTTATTAGTTTCGTAAAAAAAGATGTGTGTGTGGGGGGCAGGATTTAGCATGCCATTATAGACTCCTTGTGCTAAATCATGGTTTGACCAAGTTTAGCTTGAGAATGGCCACAAATGGCTTCTGAGCAGAGGCCCTCATACTGGGCCGCAGCCATCGCCACCTGCTGTCTTGACTTTAATCTCCTCATTAAATCCATCTTGAATTCCACTGACAGTCTACATTCTCCACTGTCTCACGTCTCTCTACTTGTAACTTCTTGACTATGCACATATCTATTTATGTGCACAGAATTCTACAATTTACAAAAGACTTTTATATATATTCTTTCAGTTGGTTACTTTAAACATCCTGATAGGAAAAATGGTATTATCCCCATCTTATAGGTGTAAACTTCAGAGAAATTCAGAGACATGATGGAGATCACACAACTAAAAAGTGCCAGAGCTAAAATTCGAACCTAAATCACTTAACTCTCGGACTGGCACTTTCATCAATGTCAAATGCCTTAGTGTGACACTTAAGATATTACAAAATCTGAACTCATCTATTTCCAACATCATATCCAGCTGTTTACAGGTAACCTTTCTACTCTAGCAAAGCCAGTCTTCGCACTGTCGCCCAACTTCATCTGGAGAGTTGCTTCCTTCCTTTGTATTCTGTATTTCCCAACCTGGAATATTCTTCAGAGTTCTTATTTGCTGTGTTTCCTGACCTGGAATCTCTGCTAGCCTTTTATCTGCATATGGTCCAGTTCAAATCCCACTCTTCCTCCAATCTTTCCCACATTGCCACAGCCTAGCACCATCTCTCTTCTCTCAAAATTCTGTGCAGTTATTTTCTACCCGTCATGTGGACATCGTGAGCAGGCCCTCTGGACATTAAATGCTGTTTCTACGGTAACCCTCAGCCTCACGTTGGCTGGACAAAGTTACACAAAGCTTAGGGAATGAGTCTCCCCTGAGATATCATGTTCTCATGTCACCTGCTACACTGTTACTGGAGACAGAAAATCACCAATTATCAAGAGTACTTTTTGGGCTTCCCTGGTGGCGCAGTGGTTGAGAGTCCGCCTGCCGATGCAGGGGACGCGGGTTCGTGTCCCGGTCCGGGAAGATCCCACATGCCGCGGAGCGGCTGGGCCCGTGAGCCGTGGCCGCTGGGCCTGTGCGTCCGGAGCCTGTGCTCCGCAACGGGAGAGGCCACAACAGTGAGAGGCCCGCGTACTGCAAAAACATACAAAAAAAAAAAAAAAAAAAAAAAAAAAGAGTACTTTTCAAAATTGTCAGGGCTCAACTCGAATATCCTTCTCTCAGTATTGGCTTCCCCATCTCTTTGACTCAGAATATAGCAAGCTTTCTCCTATCCTCATGTTAACGAGTGTGTGCTTCTTATAAAGCAATTACTACAACATATTGAATATTGTGTTTATTTATACAGCAGTCTCCTGCCTTCAGTTCCATAGCTCCCTGGTTGCATGGAAAGTGACATTCATTGTGACCCACTATGGCACTGGCTCCAGACAGACAGACTTCACTAAATGTTACACGGCTGGATGAATGAATGAATGAATGAATGAAAATGTAGATTTCGTGGAAGCCAGAGCAGTTTCCCTAAATGACATTTAGCTAGTAACTGAGAGCCTCAGGCTATCCAACTAAAGCCTTGTTAATCCTTAATTTGGCTGAAATAACTTTCAAATCTGATAAGGGTCAAAGGAAGAGAAATTTACTGTGGAATATGGTTTCCCTTAGGAAGTGTTAGCCACGTTATTTTTGGTTCTCAGTTCAGCCCCAAATCCCATTCGACCCATCATGCAGCAGAATCACGATGAGAGGCCAAACAAAAGGAAAAATAAATAGAAAAGGAGAAAAGGGAATACAAGAAGAGTTTCCATTGGACAGAACAGTAGGCAGGTTCACTCAAGGAGAAAATCAAAGCAAGAATTAAAGCAACTTAAAAAAAAAAAAAAACTGCAGATTTTGAAGACCTACTCGAATTTAACAGCTGTTACTACTGTGCGTTGTGAGGTGACCAAGATTAATTAATGGAATCAAGATTTTCTACCAACCATCTACTTTCTCCACCGTACCTCACTGCCTTTCTAATATATTTCTAGTGTTGCTATATTATAAATTTTAAAGTCCTATAGTAAAAAATAACACAAATATTAATAATAATAATATAATAATAATATGTATGCCCCTGAGTCCTATTTCCTCATCAATAAGGTGGAATGTTCATAACAGCTAAGAGAGCTATTCACTGAGGCTTCATGTGTATTAAATAAAATAGTATAACGTGCTTAGGACAGAGATGGCATATTGAAAACATTCAATAATTACTATTATTAGCAACTATCACCTGCCTCAAACTCATGCCTGTCTCAATGAAGATCTTCCTGGAAAGGCTGGCATGAAAATAGAAGTACAAACTTGACATATTTGATGCCACGTCACAAAAAGAAAACTTACAATAACTACGCTCACCATTACACCCTTGACCTTGTGGTTACTACTATGTATGTCACCTACCTAGTCGTTCAAATAATTCAAGGTACTGTATGCAAAATTATATATTGTGTGTGCTCAGGTTGCATTTAAGGGATTGAATCCCTGCCTATGCCCTTTCACAGCTGGTTACAAATCCACTAAGTTGTAGGATGGGAGCGCTTAGCTTTTAAACCAGCCTGGATATCATTCGTGATCTCCCCATAGTGCACATGTAACACAGCTACATTCCCACTCAATATCCAGCTGGGGCTAATTCGTTTGTTTAATATGCACCAGGCATTTACTTGGTGCTGGGAATATAGCAGTGAGCAAAGTTGACAAAAATCCCTGACCTATTAGAACTACATTCTAGTGGGAGAATGATCCAGAATAGTAAAGGGCAGAAATGAAAGTGTTTAGTCTTTGGAAATGCCATCTCATCAGCCCAAAGATAAGTTGTCCTTACATTTGAAATAAAGGGATTTTTTTTTTTTTTTTTAATAAAAAGTGGTCTTTTACCTTGACATTATACAATAGTAAGATTTGGAGTATGACTTTATACATTATGACCAATTGTTTTTCCTTATATGCCTTTAACTTCCTTATTTGAACAAGGGATATCAAATGAGAATAATATACCAAAAGATATAATATGAGAAATAGCTATCTATCGGCAACAAGGACAGTAATTACAGATAACTTAAAGCAGAAATATCAAAGCTTTAAAAAGAGTGCATAAATCATGCCTCCAAGGGAAAGAAAGGCACAAAAGTCACTTTTGGGGCCCATTCAACCCATCTCTACTATCCCCACCTTCCTCTCTCACTCTGGCATCTTAAACGTCTTAAATCAAAAGCAGCACCTGTGGTTAGTGATCACACCAAAGGGTCTTCACAGCTACATATCACCTCCCCCCTCCACACCTGCTACAATATCAAATATCAAATCCAAATCCAGAATTTTTAAATACAAGGAACAATTTCAAGATAACAGAAAGAACTGTCTGATCATTGGCAGAATGTGCTACATTTTCCGTTGTAAGGCTCATGCTATTTGTAAGTATTTTATGTAAAAAGATACAAAGAAACTGGTGATGTGTAACAAGAGGAATAGTGAAGAAGGCCAACACTTACCAAGTTCAAGGCACTATTCTACACTACACATGAAAGCAAACTTGGTTCTAGAAATGGAGACAGACATTATGCCCATTTTACAGATAAGAAAAGCTAGCACTGAAGACTAAACTAATTTGCCCCAGTTTTCACGACTGGTAGCTGACAGAGCTGCAGCTCACCCTTCTGACAGCCTACTGCTGACTTCCACATGCTAAACAGTCTTCCTCAATATGGTCAGCTCCGTCTTAACCCATGATTCCATGAATTCCTTTCTGCTCTCTCTTCCCATTTCTGTTTCTTATAGGAGACAGGAAAACTCTTGTAAGACAAAAATTATGTCATGTGACTTTACATTGTCCATAGAGATTGAAACAACCTTAAAAACCACAAATCAAACCTGAAAATCCCCCAATTCTGCTTTGTTCAGGTGTAAAAGGGGTTTATAACCCTGGCTCTTTTAATATCATGGATATTTATGAGATCAATGTGATTATACGCATGAAAGTGTTTTATGAACCAAACACTCAATTGTAGAAGAAATGTTGTCCAAAGGGTAGTGATAACTTTCATTTTTCTCTTGAATCCCCGATCCAGAATTAACTTCTCCCTCTCTGGGCTTTCCAAGTGCAATTTCTGAATGTTTACTATAACATTTATCTCATTTGCCCTCAGTGTGAGCCAACTCACAAGAGTTGATTGTAACATTTTCAGGAATTTTGTGAGCCAGCTATTAAACATAGCTACTGTTTTTTAAAGTATATTATGTAAACTTATCACTTAACAAATTATATTAGGGACAAAGGTAGGCTACCCAAAACTCATTACTCCTAACTATTGTACAACTCTTACTATTACCTATGCTCATATATATCTACTGTATTTGCATGGTAGGAAAACCATATAATAGTGAGCTATTGAGCACCCTTTCCCAACTTTGTGTTCAGGGATCTCATTCTGGTAGCTTGAAACTGACCATGATAGAAATATTTTTCCCACAGATACCAGCAGACTCTACAAATCAAGGCTTACTTTGTTGGTTTGTTCGTTATCTAGACTTAAGAAAGCGATGGACAATGTGTTAATCATGCAGATTCAGCTAAAAACTGTTAAATAGCATTAAAAATGGTCACATCATAGGTGAATTGTAATCATAGGTTGGTACGGGTACAAGAATTGGGCAAAAGTGAATGAAAGCATTATCTGAGAATCAACGACTGTATGGAATTTAATAGTGTATTCCATATCATATCATTTGTAAATTGCGTGCCACCTTTATATCTGTAAGATTTATAATAAATGTATGCATTTGTATATATCTATGCATACATGTGTGTACACATTACAGTAAGTCCCCTACATTTGAACCTTCAAGTTGTGAGCTTTAAAAGATGCGAACAGGGGGCTTCCCTGGTGGCGCAGTGGTTGAGAGTTCGCCTGCCGATGCA
>NW_006790911.1:1518741-1522595 GCF_000442215.2 Lipotes vexillifer | reverse complement strand
CGGGTCCGGGAAGACCCCACATACCACGGAGCGGCTGGGGCCGTGAGCCATGGCCACTGAGCCTGTGGGTCCAGAGCCTATGCTCCGCAACGAGGGAGGCCACAACAGTGAGAGGCCCGCATACCGCAAAAAAAAAAAAAAAAGATGCAAACGTGTTCGCATGTCCAATCACGTAAGTTAGTTCATGTGTCTGGCGTACACTGTCACATGCATGCATCCTCTACGAGTGGTTGTGCTTTTGTGTACTTTACTGTACAGTACTGTATACAGTAGTACAGTATGTTTAATTCAAGCCTAGGATGTCAGGAAGCGAGCGTAAAATCAGCGGTGATGTGGCTGGTACTGTAGTGTACTTTCCAAGGTACTCTACTGTAAGATTAAATATGTTTCCCTTATTTTTTGTGTTTTTTTAATGTATTATTTGTGTGGAAAGTATTATGAACCTATTACTGTACAGTACTATACAGCGGATTGTGTTAGTTGGGGACCTAGGCTAACTTCGTTGGACTTACAAACAAATTGGACTTCCTACTAACGCGCTCTCAGAACAGAACTTGTTCGTATGCAGGGGACTTACTGTATATACTATTTATATACACAGATATACATGTGGGGGGGGAGGGTAAGCAGCCATTAGTTAACCTTTTACTAAAACCCTACCGTTATGAAGAGAGAAAAGGATGCTAATGCAGTAATTGGGAGAGGAGGGAAGAAAAGGAGAAACTGCAATGGCACGTACTAAGTGGAGTGGCGATGGCTTGCCATCCCTTGATGATTAAGGACAGGAAGTGGAACACCAAATCCAGCCTGAGACAAAAGAGTGGTCAGGAAACACATCCCCAACACCCCCAGGGAAGGCTACTGGAGCCAGTTTTCGTGATGAACGGAAGCTAGCCAAGAGAATGTCTTGGGAAAAGACAAGACACAGATGAGATAAGAGGATGTGTGGTCCTGTACAAACTATGAGTTGTTCAGAACACGTCTAGGAGAGCATGTGCATGAGGCATAGTAAGAAATGTGTCCTCTTTTATTTCTCTTCACTGTGACCAGGGGCCACACTTCATGTATCAAGTGTGCCCCAGAGTACAGGACGCAGTGCCCTATACATCACAGACATTCAATAAATGCTCTAAGAATTAAATAGCATATATTCAGTAACACTTGGTCAAGTAACAGTAAAACCCAGTAATAAAAAGCGCATTTAATACTTAGTTTTTACATTTTCTCACACTCTAATTTCTCACTGAAAACAAAACAGAGTGCATAGGAAAAACATGTTGCATATTTCTTAGCCCTGTTTCTCATTAACTAGAAAGTCCTGCTAAATTTTGAAGGTCCAAGTAATAACCTTACAAAAGTTATCGTTTGAATTACTTGTCTATAAACTAGTCAGCCCACTGAGTTTAAACAACAACTAGCTTAACAACCTCATTACAGGAATGCTTGGCTCACCTAATAGTCCTGCTTTGGATCATTTTAGTTTAATTGCCCAACTTACAGTCAAGGATAGCCAACATTAATAGTCCCATAAAGACTTGTTTTTTCCCTGCAGGTTGAAACACAAGGGATATATAAGCATTTAGATTTAAGGATGCTGAACATGTAAATATAAATAGAGATATATCAACATAAAACGGCTCTATTGGTACTTGGCAGTACCAGTAGAAGGCCCATTCAGAAGGCAGTACTCTTTCCTAATAAGCCTCTCGTTTGTTATCTGGATGAATCCAGGTCGTGTCATTTCACAAAGGAAAGGTCTACCTCTGAGGAGCAGACACATAACGACTAAGCTTGTGAGTCTGGTGAAAACCAAAATAACAGTCTATTAATCTACAACAAGAACCACAGTGGACATGAAGTGGAATAATAATGAAAATAGGACTAACCCAATTTTTTTCCAGTAAACAAACATGCATGTAAGCTAAATAATATTCAGAATGTTCACTTACTCATTTATATGGAGAAATCACCACCATATGAACTAGAGTCCATAACTTTGGTTTAACCATGAATTATTTCCTATAGAGAGGCCTATTGGGAAACCAAGCATGTTAGCTATCTATTGCTATGTAACAATATTACCACAAACTTAGTGACTTTAAAAAGACATACATTTATCATCTCATTGTTTCTATGGGCCAGGAATCCTAGCACATCTTAGCTGGGTCTTTTGTTTAGGGTCTGGTCTCACAAGGTTGCCACCAAGGTGTTGGCTGGAACCATGGTCTCATCTAAGGCTTCACTGGGAAGAATTCCCTCCCAGGGTCACTTAGATTGTTGGCAGAATTCAGTTGCTTGTGAAATTGAGTGCTTCAATTAAGGAGTGAGGGCTTTGCTGTCTTGTTGAGGGTTGGCCAGAAGCTGCCCTCAGCTCCCAGAGGTCACTACAGGTCCTTGTCATATGGGGTTCCTCAACATGACTGCTTACTTCCTCAAAGCCAGCAAAGAAGACTCCAGAAAGATGGGTGCTAAAGTCTCATGTAACAAAAACATATAAGGTTACATAGCATGTTCCACACATGTAATCTTGTATATCCTGTCACCTCTGCCATGTTCTATTGGTTAGAAACAAGCCACAGGTTGTGCCCAAACTCTAGGGAAGGAGCTCTCACAAGGGTGTGAAACCAGCAGTTGGGGATCATTAGGGCCACCCTAAAAGTCTGTTTGCTATACCACATAATAAGGTTTGTTTCATGAATGATGCAAGAATCAAATATGACCAAGACAGACTGATGAATCTATCTCATTGCCATCATAGAAAGTCTTTCCCACAAGATGAGAACACACAAAATCTATGGGCTCTTTCTTCCTTGAGTGATACTTAAACAGCTAATGACAAGGTTTGCCTTTGTGACTATCTTATCTCTGCCACTGGATATACAACTTTCCTCTGATTCTCAGATGCTGTATTAGACTGCCATGGCTGCCTCACAAAATATCACAGACTAAGAGACTTAACAGAATGTATTTTCCCACAGTTCTGGAGGCTAAAAGTCCAATAGCAAAGCACTGGTAGGTTTGGTTTCTCCTACGATGGCCTCTCTACTCGGCTTGCAGATGGCCACCTTCTCCTTGTCCCCCCACGTGGTCTTTCCTCTGTGCGTATGCATTCCTGGTGTTTCTTTGTGTGTCTAAATTTCCTCTTTTTACAAGGACAGCGGTCCAGATTGGATTAGGGCTTCATTTTAACTTAATCACCTCTTTAATGGCCGTATCTACAAATACAGTCACATTCTGAGGTGCTGGTATTAGGGCTTTTAACATTTGAATTTTAGGAAGCATAATTCAGTCAATAACCAATCCTGTCTTTTCTAAATGTTGCAACATCAGTCAACTTACAATCGGGTCTCACTTGTCTGTAATCTCTTTAAAGTGACTGACTGTGACCCATCCCATTCCATTTTCATGTGAAACTTTAACTCTCAGAGAGAAATTATGTTCCTCTTAACTTTGTTTCCAGGGAACTCGTGACTGTGGTGGACGCCTACAATTGAAAATAAACATGCCCTAGTTTTGTAATCTATCCCTACCAAAAAGACAAACACACAAACAAAAGCTGCAATTTTGCTAAACCCAGTGTGTTAGACGTTGTATGGAACATCTGCCTTAGTTCATCTAACACAATTTATTGAGTCCCTAAAACAAAGCTACATGGTCTGTTCGTTCATGGAGCCAACATCTAAGAGGGGAACACTGGGCTTGGGCACAGGCAGGTAATAGACAAGGAAGCACATAAGCACATATTCCATTCATAATGTGAATCACGGAAAGCTACAAATTCCAGGAAGAGGTTGTGAATGTGAATGCCAGTGAAATAAGAATGCCAGTGGGTTGGAGCGGTGGGGGTGGCGGGG
>NW_006790911.1:1429322-1518541 GCF_000442215.2 Lipotes vexillifer | reverse complement strand
GGTGATGTGATGATGATGAGGATGGTGGTGGTGATGGTTGTGGTGATGATGGTGATGATGATGGTGGTGATGATGGTTGTGATGATGATGGTGATGATGATGGTGATGATGGTGGTGATGATTGTTGTGATGATGATGGTGATGATGGTGGTGATGATGGTGATGATGGTGGTGATGATGGGGGGGGGGGTGGTGGTGGTGGTGGTGGTGGAGAAGAAACCTACTTGATGTTGGGTGGTGAAGGATGGCCTCCCAGAGTTGGAGACATCTCACCCAAGGCCATAAGCATAAGAAAGAGTCGATCATGTAAAGAGGGAGGGAAGAGTGCCTCCAAATCAGGCACTGCAAGTATAAAGACCCTCAAGGCAAGACAGATTTTGGGGTGTTTGAGGACCTGAGGTTAGAATACAGAAAGCAATGGGTCGTGGAATGAAGACTTCAACCCTTGTTTACGTTACCTAGTAGCTGACCCATACAAGCATTAAACAGTATAGCATTGTGGTCAAGAAAGCAGGCCCAGGCCCGAAGGGTTTAGGTAGGGATGAAATGCTTGGGTTCCAATCCCATCTCTGCCACTTACTAGCTGTGTTAACCCAGATTCAACTTTCCAACTTCTAAAGTATCAAGGAGTTGTTGTATTTTCAGGTCAACAATGCAAAGCACTTAGCATTTGGCACGTAGTCTGAGTTCTGCAAATATTAGCTATCTTAACGTGAAACAAACCCAGCATACAATTTTCTCTCTTTATGTTACTTCTTATATTAAACTTGCATCTGAATATAATTCTAAGAGTTAGAAAGTTTTTTTTTTTATTAATGATCTCTAATTAAGAGGTAGAGTTCATTTGGGGAAGACTGAGACTTTAAGACTTCACGTGATAGCTGTGGTTAAAATCCAGGTGTTAATTTCTGCCAAGAAACAATATCACAGTGCAGGTTACAAAGAATGTATTTGTATAATCCATTTTTATATTCAAATATTAAAAGAAGACAGAAAACCTGTATTAAATATTCAATTTTCTCTCTAGTTTTGTTGCGGTCCGGGATCCACACTCCTGGAGTCGAGTTCCCCGGTAAATGCGACCCGTGTCCCAACCAAGGACACCCGAGAATCACCAACACCAAGCAGAAAGATTAGCAAAGGATTTATACAAGTACAAGTATAGAAGCTTACACAAACTGTCCGGACAGGGCCCCACTCGGAGAGAAGTGAGCGAGACCCCGACTAACAGTCGGGCGAGGCTTTTATACCCTTCACAGGGCGGGAAGTCCCCAAGGTGGGAGGGAGCTGTTTAATTTTGAATCAGCCAATCAGGAACCCGGTTCTTCCCGCCCCAAGCAAGCAAGCAAGTTTCTTACAGAAGCCAAAATGTGCTGTTAGCCCTGAAGCTGTTCTTCCGTTTCTTTCGTCACATTCCCCCCTTTTTCTAGGAACTAATCAAATCCTTGATTCCTGGTCTTCCGTATTCAGGAGGTATGTTTCGTTTTGGGCTAAAGTTTGCCCAGTCAATCCGTCTGTTAGTGTCCACGTCCTCTGTGGTGTAGTCTCTCTTTATTCTGCTATGATGAATCCAAGTCCGGACACCGTCGACTTTAACAGCAGTCGGGGTACTCAACACAATCAGATGAGGTCCAGTCCACCTAGTCTCCAATGTCTGGGGGTTATGCTTCTTTACCCAGACTAAGTCTCCAGGTGGCAATGTGGGTTCCGGAAATTTTATTTTCAGTTTTTGTACAAAAGGTTTCCAGTGCCGAGGTTCAGCAGGGCAGTGGCTGCAATTTGTCTGACGCATGAGGGCCACCCGGAGGCTACTGGGTCCAGTTGTTTAGAGAGATAGGCTATCGGCCTTCGCCAGGGCCCAAGTTTCTGAGTTAGTACTCCCCTTGCCACCCCGGTTCGTTCATATCAGGGTTGGGGAGTGCCAGAGCAGAAGGTGAGGTAAGAGCCCTTTTAATGTCCTGGAAGGCCTTCCCTTGTGTCTCAGTCCAGTTAATCTTGGTGGCTTCGGGGCCATTCTGGTTAACGCCCTTCAGGGCATCGTATAGAGGCTTGGCCAGCTCTGCAAATCTGGGTATCCAGAGCCGGCAATAGCCCGCCATTCCCAAGAATTCTCTCAATTCCTTTCTTGTGGTAGGGGTTGGTAAGGTTAGGATGGCCTGAGTGCGTGGCTTTCCTAGCCATCTCTGTCCTCCTTTTAGGATATACCCTAAATAGTTTACTTGTTCTTGACAAATCTGAGCCTTTTTAATTGAGAGTTTATAGCCTAAGTCCTGTAGTAACCTTATTAGGCCTTTTGTTCCTGTTAGACAATCCCGCACAGTTTTTCCAGCCACAAGTAAATCATCCACATATTGTAATAAGGTTACTTCGGAAAACTGGTTATGGAATTCGAAAACGAGTTTTTAACAGTTCATGTAATTTTGTAGATCCCAGATGCGTTCCCTCATGCAAGCGTCGTATCAACATTAGGCCTAGGTTCTCAGGAATAAAAATTCGGTGATCTTTGTCTTGCCCTCATAGGGGCAGTCAGGCATGACCAGGAAGGAGTGGGTGACTGTTTGTTTGCCCAAGTCGACCTTCCTGTCTGTGGTCCAAAAACAGCGTTGAGTCCCAGTGGCCCCCTGTAATCCATATCTTTCCTTCCTTCTCGTTATCTAATACCCCCCCTTTTTCTTTTGTATCCAGTCCAAATCCTTGGAATCAATAAAGAAACTTGGTTACAATAACCAGAATTATGAATGATTACGTTTAACATACCAAGTAATCTTAGTTAAATATTTTTCTTTAAGATACCTCAGGGGACCTCTAAAGTATCACAAAGTTAACTGGAAATCAAAAGAAACAATTAAAATTTGATATTTGGGAAGTTTGTCAAAAAGTTTTAAAACAGTTGGTCAAATAAGATCATAGGTCACTGTGAGACAATACTTATTCCTTAACCAAAGTTACAAAAGATCTCAAAAGCAAATACAGATCACTTAAATGCAAAGAAACTCACACAGTCTGTTGTCAAAAGCAGCATTTTAAGAATACTTTGGGGGAAGAAACCAAATCCAGTCTTGTTCTAGCCCATTCCTAATAAAATCCATTTACCCAACTAAATTCAGTCCAATCTTAGAAAATCCTGATCATGTATTACTGTTTTCAGTATTTTTTATTCTCATTCGTCCCACCTTCTTTTACTGAAAACATACATCTTACCTTCCTTAAAAGTTTTTTTTTTACATTGAGTTACTTTTCTTGTTGACAGATTTATAACAGATGGAATAAGGTTTTATTTGACCTTTAGTAAACCTAGGTACAAGAGAAGTATTATACTCAACATTGATGACTCTAAAGATATGTCTATATTAAACCAACAAGTTTAAGCCACCTTCAATACCAGATATCAGTTTAGTACTGGAATATTTTTCAGATGACATGAACCTGAAATTCATTCTGGCCAGATTATTTTTTTACTTCTGAGTATTTATGTAAGTGTTTGATTTTTTTTTAAAAGCCAATTAAGTAGAGCTCTTTTATGAATTAATTTTTGGCAATACCATGCATCTACAACACACATTTAGATACGTATGAAAGTACAAACAGAGAGGTCTCATTGTTCCCATTCCAAAATTTCAGTCCTGAGTCAGGTACAACATAAAATCTATCAGTTACAAGGGGTTGGATTCAAATTGGGCTTCTGGCAGATGGAACAAGTCAAGGTCACCAATCTAGATGGCTAAATCCTTTTTACTAGTGATTATAGAAAAGACACTTGGGATTTTTATTTATCCTTGACAAGTCAAGTGTTAAGTTACTTTACCCTCTTTTTCTAAATTGCATTTGAAAAGATGGCAGAGATAAGGGTTTCTTAGAAGACCAGATAGGACATTTGTATCTCAAAGGTTTCCCCTTTGTTTAATACTTAGCTTAAGGGAGAAGGCCTCTTTTAAAATTCCTATCAGGCTAAAGTCCATTTCCCAAGAGCGGCCTGCCTCGCTGCCTTGATACTGATGTAGTTCCTGGTGCTGTGAGTTGGCCCCTTGGTTTACTTGTGCACAACTGACATACCCATTCACCTATGTTGGAAAGTTTTACTTTTCCTCATTTAGCTTAGGGGAGAAGGCCTCTTTTAAAATTCCTATCAGGCTAAAGTCCATTTCCCAAAAGCGGCCTGCCTCGTTGCCTCGATACCGATGCAGTTCCTGGTGTTGTGAGTTGGCCCCTTGGTTTACTTGTGCACAAGTCACACATTGCCTAGTGACTGAGAATACTTTTTCTTTTAATACCTGCCTTAACTGTCTCTTCTCAGTTTATAAGTTCTTCCCTTCAAAACCATCTAATTTTTGTAATTTCCTTCGGATATCTGGGGCCGACTGTGTCACAAAGGCCAAGTTAATTGCCCGCCTGCCTGTTTTCTGGTGCCTCAGGGTCTATGGGGGTCCATAGCCTATAAGTCTCCATCAGCCTTTCCAGGAAGGCGGCTGGAGACTCTGTGGCTCCCTGGGTCACCTCTGTAACCTTGGACATATTAGTTGGCCTTCGTGCTGCCGCCCGAAGTCCTGTTAACAGAGCCTGGCGAAAACGGGCCAAAGCCCCTCGTCCCTCCTCCGTGTTAGGATTCCATTCCGGTCGGGTACTAGGGAGCACGGTTTCAATTAGGTTGGGGTTATCAGTGGGCCGTCCATCTGGACCAAGTACCTGTTTACGGGCCCCCCACATGATTTTTTTTCTCTTTCTTCCATGGTAAACAAAACCTGTAACAATTGCTGACAATCATCCCAGGTCGACTGATGAGTTACAAATATAGTTTCTAACAGGGATATTAATATAAATCAGTCGTGGAGAATGGGGCCTAAGTAAGAAAAGGCTGTGCCTCCCCTGGTCTAGGTGCTTGTTGCCGCAGAGGCAGAGCAGTGGGCCGCGGGTCAGTCAAGTGCTCCTGGGCCGACCTGGGAGGATGTCGTCATCGCGTCATCGGGGCCGGTATCCGCCTCGGGAGGGACATAGGGAGGGGGAGGTGCAGACGCCTCGGGAGGAGGGGTTTCTTCTTCTTCCTCTCCCTCCCCTACAAGAGGAGGGGGCGGGGACTTAGAGCTTTTAACATTAGGTTTTTTCCCGTCCGCCATCTTGGCGGCACATATGTTATCTTTAGATCTTGTTTCCTTTCTGCTGGCAGCTCCCGGCGGGGGCAACCAGGGCCTCAGCCAGTCAGGTGGTGTCTCCACGAGACCCCGCCAACACTCAATATAAGGAATCTGATCATCATGTGCCTTAAAGACAATACCTTCCACCGCAGCTATAACCGGAACAGAGAACGTACCTACGGATGGCCATCCCACCTCAAATGTCAGCCATTCCAATTCACAAAAGGTGCGGAGGGTTTCCGGGGATACAGAGGCCCCGAATTCCCTGGCGATCTGGCGGAAGTCTCTGAAGTGGTCCAGAACTAGGCTCAGGGGGCTCTGCATCCGGGACATACCTTGTCCCATTGTTAAATTTCTGTTGAGCTAAAGGTTTTAGCACAAGCACAAAGCCAAAGTGTCCAAGCAGATGCAAGAGCGCACACACGAGTGACAAAAGACAGAAGCGGAGAGCAATAAGTTTTGACACAATTCCAGTGCAAAGTCGGGACCAAAGAATATCGAAACCGACTTTGAATTCCCAGGGAGGAATCGCGGCGTCCCGGGACTCCTCCTGACTCCAGGCTTAACGTCGCGTCCGACAAGCCTTAATGGAGTCTCCCAGTTTCTTGCCGGCAAGCCAGGGGTCGCAAACTTACCCGAGGAAGGAGCAGGTGGTGGCTTCGGAGGAGGGACCCTGTTTCAGGTCTTTAACCTCCACTTCGAGTAGTCCAAAGACAGGGAGGGACCCTGTTTCAGATCTTTAACCTCCACTGTCCGATCCCGGACGAGCCCCCAAATGTTGCGGTCCGGGAGCCACACGCCTGGAGTCGAGTTCCCCGGTAAATGCGACCCGTGTCCCATCCAAGGACACCCGAGAATCACCAACACCAAGCAGAAAGATTAGCAAAGGATTTATACAAGTACAAGTATAGAAGCTTACACAAACTGTCCGGACAGGGCCCCACTCGGAGAGACGTGAGTGAGACCCCGACTCACAGTCGGGCGAGGCCTTTATACCCTTCACAGGGCGGGAAGTCCCCAAGGCGGGAGGGAGCTGTTTAATTTTGAATCAGCCAATCAGGAACCCGGTTCTTCCCGCCCCAAGCAAGCAAGCAAGTTTCTTACAGAAGCCAAAATGTGCTGTTAGCCCTGAAGCTGTTCTTCCATTTCTTTCGTCACAGTTTTTCCCCCCCCGCCCCCCCAAAATGCCTGAAACATTCTGGCAGACTCAAGAAGGCAGAATCTGTTCCATTGTATGGGATAAAGTTAAACCAGAGAGAGAGAGAGAGAGAGAGAGAGAGAGAGAGATTAAATAAATTGGGTCAAAATCATTTAATCCACCTCTCACACAATTTCAACTTCTGGGGCAGATTAGAAGTTTCATAATTCAGCAGGCCTGAATTCATTCATTGTTATATGGGATTTTATGTTATTATATGGCATGTGGTCCAGGGTCAGGACATTTCTTAATTGCACATTACATACAGGATTCATCCTTAGAGCAAAGAGTAATTTAGGACTCTTTCCTCTCACTTCATCACTGTGAGATTTCTGGAAGAAATATGTCTGGAATAAGTGTAGAACATGGGCTAGACGGGGCAGAGAGTGGCATGTCTTGTCATTATTTGGGGTGTAAAGAATGAAACTAAAGAAAAGAGCTGAGAAAAATCCATCAGGTTTAGAAAAATATACTTTTGTTTACTTTTTGAAGAAAGGATAGGAAATCTTGGAGGACAAAAATAAGGACACATCCTATATCCCTCAAAGAGTTCTAGGGACTTTTTCTCCAAGTTTTGTAATGCACAAAGAAAAGCACTCAAGTATTTCTCCAGAGCACTTATCTCTCAGATCCAGCCTCCCAGGTCCTATTGGAAATTAAGTGCAAGCAAACAGACTACCCAAGTTACTGTCAGATCAACAGGTTACTGATCGATATCCTATCTTTCAAATCATCTTAAGGTCAGCAGACAACAATTCTCCATGAACTTTCGGTTACAAAGAAATAGAAAGGAGTTCTGTTTTTCCCTTAATATTTATTTCCAATAATTCATCTTCCTTCAGATTACCTGGAAAACAGACCATTACAATTATTCTAAATTGGGCATCAGTGCAGGCACATTGTTCTTCGTATGAGATGATCCCGGAATCCTGCAAGGATATGACTTCTGTACCAGCTGATCCTGAATCTACATGAATTGAGGATGGGACAGTGGATGCTACTTAAAAATTACTAGGGTTGGGGTGGAGGGATAAATTAGGAGGTTGGGATTAATATAAACATACTGCTATATATAAAACAGATAACCAACAAGGACCTACAGTATAGCACAGGGAACTCTATTCAATATCCTGTGATAAACCGTAATGGAAAAGAATATAAAAAAGAATGTATACATATGTGTAACTGAATTCCTTTGCTGGACAGCAGAAACTAACACAACATTGTAAATCAACTATACTTCAATTTAAAAAAATTAACTAATTTTAAAAAATTACTAGAGGTAACGGCTGGCATGAGTGAGGCTCGCCATCTTCTGCAATGGTGTTAAAATAAAAGAATGTTAATCATACCAAGGAAACGCCTACTTTAAAAAACAAAAAAACATATGCCATCGCTGTGCATTGTGGGAGCCAGCAATTTGGCAAGCACATGCTGTACACGCTGCTTCTTTCCCCAGACACCTTACACCTGCTGCTGCCGATTTGTTCTTACTGTAAAGGCCCTGGTGGTCTGGAACACCTTCTCCACTCACTCCCCTAATCTGCTAAAAAACACAACCATCAGATGGTTAAGAAAATACGTCTACTTATGGATGGCTACCGGTTGTGAAAAAAGAAGATGCTACAAAATTATAAATTAGTTTTTAAACGCACAAGACTGGACCTAGAATCTGTACCCTACATTTATTAAAGCCGACAAGTGAAACCACGAAAATATATAAAAGAGCACATGCCCTTACATTTGCTTTACCTCGGTCTGTTCAAGTGGGTGGAAAGGAACCCAGGCAACCAGAGGTCTGTGAAACTTTAAGTAGATGGCTCAAACAATACTTTGCCATGTGTGTAGGAGAAGCTGGGCAGAGAGGATGCAAATTAAAATTTTTGTCACCTGGAACTAGAGAGGTTCCAAAAAGAACATCAATGACTCATAAAGGGGATAGCAATAGTTATTAATAGTAGCAGAATCAATCTATAAAGAAGATGACCTAACCAAAGAGAAAAGGAGTTCTTTTGAAAAAGCCTTTTCGATGGAGAGAATGGTGAGTATAAAATAAACCTCTTCATCAAATGGGCATGGGCCAAGGCACTTGTGCGAGGCACAGTGCAGCTTTCCTCTCTGGCATTTTTCACACTTGTTAATCTGTGACAGCTAAGTAAAAATCAGGAAAAAATCAGCTTCCCCCATAGTTGCCTATAAAACCAAAATGAATAATATAGCCCTCATGATCGTGTTGTAACACATGAAGAGCCTGGCAGTTTACTGTACATTTTGCGATTGGTGTTTAATGTACAATTTCTCCTAACCAGAGACTAATTACCATTTATATTGGGTTATACATCTATAATACAGAGAATAAGCCACTAAGATTCAGTCTCACTTTTACTAGCTTATGAGCTGTGTGACCTTCATCTGAACTTATCTAAGCCTCATTTTCTTTACCTGAACACAAATGTAAGAATAATAGCGTGCCTGTTACCTCCAAGGATCGAGTTAAATATATGTGTATCTCCAGCTAGCCCTGCCATTTTTTTTTGCTATGAATGGGGTCACTTTTATTTTTAGGCCAAAATTACCATGATTCTGAGACCCTACCTGCCTAAGTGAGAAGTCAGCACCTCTCAAAGATAACATCAATTATTTCTGAGAGTCTAGAAAAGGGCCTTTATCAACTGCAGTCATTCTCCCTCTCCTCTGCTGCGCCCACTTACCATCCTGCTGCCCAAGTCCTGCTGGGAGAAGGGAGACTTACCACTGCAGAACGAGGCAGTTGTGAGAACGCTTTTGTTCTGTGCCAAATCAGCTGCCTACTGATGCTTGTGAAGCTGCTAGTCTTCAACTTGCTAAAGCAGGGCCTGATTCCCTGCAGAGCCAGGAAACGTGGTCTTCTTCCCAACTCTGTGATACACTTTACACCCAGGCCATAAGCAGCCCCACCAACCCCACCTCTTCCTGGAATCTCAGAGTCTCCCAAACTTGCCCTCTCCTTCCATATGGGGTCTCTCCGTCCATGCAACTCCAGAGAGAAGACATCCCTCGTCATCCCTTCCAACCATCTGTCTCCTCCCATATCTTACCTCAAACAAAACCCCATAACGTTTTTCCAGTTTCCAGACACAAAGCCCCAAGCAAATAAATGAATGCAAACAAACACTAGTGATAATTGCAAGGTGGGTGGGATATACAAAGAGCACATGAGACACAGCTCAATCAACCAAAATACCTGTTTGTGTGCATCCATTTATCCAACAAATATTTCATTGAAGCAGTTTATTGAACTAGCTGGATTTGTACTGAGAAATCAAAAAACAATACTATTTGTCTCATAAGATAGCTTTCAAATCCACTCTTTTGGATAACCCTTTCTTCCCCTGAATAATACCTCAGAAAAGCCCCACAGTCTTTTCTGGTTGTATTCAGGTATTGACAGCTGCATTATTAAATATTAAACAATTCTATCCCAATCAAAGTTAAAACTGTAATCTCTTGGTCAGGTTAAAGCTTCTCTTCATCCCCCAGCTGTTCTCTCAGCCTTAGAAACCTGTTGTGTGCTCTGTCCTTCACCCTCCTTGTTCGATATTCTCTGTACTCTCTTCTGACAGGGAGAAAGGATGAACAAAAAGAAAATAAGAGCCTTGTTTTGTTTCTAAAAAGTTTTTTAAAGATAAGCTATTTATTTTTTTAACAGTTTTACATATATATAGACAAACTGCTAAGATAATAGAGTTCCCATGTACCCCCTCCCCAGTTTCCACTCTCATTAACATCTTACATTCATGTATCACATTTGCTATAATTCATGAACCAATACTGATGGATTGTTATTATCTAAAGTGTATACTTTATTCAGACTTCCTCAGATTTTCCCTAATGGCTTCCTTAGTTCTTAACCAGAATCCCAACCAAGATACTTTATTCCATTTAGGCATCCCATCTCCAGCGTCTGGCCTAAGACACTGTCTCAGGCTTTCCCAGTTTTTGGTGACCTGTTTCAGGGAAGACTGGTCAGCTGTTTTGTAGAGTGGCTCTCAATTGGGATTTGTCCCATTTTTTTCCCACACGATTAGACTGGGATTGGGAGGAAGTCCACAAAGGTGAAGTGCCATTTTCATCATGTCACATAATGGATACATATTATCAGCATGACATATGACTGTTGATGTTGACCTTGATCACCTGGATAAGGTACCTTTTTGTCCGTTTTCTCTACTGTAAAGTTACTCTTCTTTCCCCCTTTCCATACTGTAGTTTTTGGAAGAAAGTCACTATGTGCAGACCACACTGAAGGAATGAGAGTTATATTTCACCTCCTTGAAGGCAGAGCATCTACATAAATTATTTGCAATTCTTCTACGTGAGAGATTTATCTATCCTCCCCCATTTATTTATTTATTCAATTATTTCTTTGTATCTGTGTGAACTCATGGGTATTTATTTTATACTTTGAGTTATAATCCAATGCTACTTTATTTTGTCATTCAAATTATTCCAGCTTCAGCCAGAAAGAAAGAGAGGTCTTTCAGTTGGCCCCTGAGTCCCTTTGATATATTCCCAGCATTGTGTGTGTCTTTGGGCAGGGCCATGGAGGGGGGGTAGTGGTTGTTTTTGTTATTGTTGTGTGTTGTTATTGTTGTGTGTTGTTATTGTTAGCACTTTCTTACTTTCTGGCAGAATGAGAAATTCCAGGCCTGTTTTATGTATTCACTGTCCTTAGCCCTAGACTCAACCATTTCCCCAAAGAGCCTTGGCTTCTTTTATTGAAGAATGGTTTTAGAAACCAAGGTCTTCAGTTTTTTGTTTTTTTGTTTTTTTGCGGTACGCGGGCCTCTCACTGTTGCGGCCTCTCCCGTTGCGGAGCACAGGCTCCGGACGCGCAGGCTCAGCGGCCATGGCTCACGGGCCCAGCCTCTCCGCGGCATGCGGGATCTTCCCAGACCGGGGCATGAACCCGTGTCCCCTGCATCGGCAGGTGGACTCTCAACCACTGTGCCACCAGGGAAGCCCTCACATTACCTAAGTTTTAGTGATAGAGAGATAGATATCGAGTCTTTATTCTCTTGATGCTTCTCCTCTCTCTGCCTATTTCTTTCTGATTCTTGCTCTTGGATGAAGCTGGCCCTTGGGCAGCTCCAACAAAGAGTCTTGCTCAATAGGCATCTTCTTGCTAATAGGTTCTATCGCTGCAAACCAATGTATCAGGGACAGAAGTCCCTGAGATGGTGAACTTTTTCTAATCTCCCTTCTTCAGATACAATCTTCCTCCAAAGTGTCCACCACGGGGCAGAAATGTCAGAGGTTAGTCAAGGTGATTTTTTATTATGGCATGATGGAATCTCAAGGTACAAAATGTATATAGTCAAACTATACTTAATGTCATTGTAAAATGTATTAGCCAAATTTGGAGAGGGAAAAGGGGAGCTCTAGGACAGCAGACATAAACAAAACTGTCTTGAATAAATCTGGACATACAGTCATCCTAACCACGGTAAACAATCAACCTGGCAATGTACAAGCTATTAGACAGTCATTTGAGGGAGCTCTTTCCTTTCACTCTTAGCATTAGCAGATTCCCCTCTATTGGTCATGTGGCATCACCCTCCTTGTTGTAAATCCACCTTCCTCCTTATGAAATGCTGAGATAGAGTCTTTTTTTTTTTTTCCAAAAATGGCCACAAGAATTACTCCCATGATCACTGGCCATGTGACTCTGCCCCTTATTCCACTAAGAAGTAGAATTTATTTTCCCTACCCTCGAATTTGAACTGGTCTTGTGATTTACCTTGACCAGTAATAACATGTGGAGGAAGTGATTTTATGTGATGAAGAGGGCCTAGACCTCAAGAGACTTGGCAGTGTAAGCAGCTTTTTTTTTTTTTTTTTTTTGTGGTATGCAGACCTCTCACTGCTGCGGCCTCTCCTGTTGCGGAGCACAGGCTCCGGACGCGCAGGCCCAGCGGCCACTGCTCACAGGCCCAGCCGCTCCACGACACGCGGGATCCCCCCAGACCGGGGCACGAACCCGCGTCCCCTGCATCGGCAGGCGGACTCCCAACCACCGCACCACCAGGGAGGCCCTGTAAGCAGCTTTTTGCAGGCAGCTCATTGCAGGCAGCAGCTCTCTGCAGGAGATCCCTTTTGTCTTGTCACTTTAAGCAAAGCTATATTGTAACTAACTTTTAAATCAGGAACCCTCTTGTTCTACTCATCTCCAGCCCAAGCACACCTTTCAAATCTTTTGATCATACAATACCTTGCCTAACCTGTTGATTCTTTCCTTAGATCAAAGAAGTAGAAATAAAGAGTAAGTAGTTAACAGATGACCAGGTCTTTCCCCCAGTTTCCCCTTCAGTAATCTTGTGAACAGCCTGGGTGAATGAGACGGCATCTAAAGAAAGATCACAAGAAGTTGACAAGTCTGCACACAAAGCCTGCACACAGTTGGGGGCAATGACTCTGACCCCCTATCTCAATGATTAACTGACATTACTGCCCCTTTTTCTCTCTAAAAACTTTCATGGCTGAGCAGAATCTTTGGAGCTGGTTCTGGGACCTGAGTCCACCTTCTCCCCAGGTTGCCGCTTCCTGAACAAAGCAGCATTTCCATTCCTACCGGCACGTGTCTCTGGAGTATTGAGTTTTCGAGTGGCAAGCGGCCGAACCTGAGTTCAGTAACAGCAGCTTTTTCCTTTGCCCTTTTAGAATCACGCACTGAGACCACATTCATGTGAGGAAGCTTAGAATGAAAGCTCCAGCATCAGGGTTAATCACCCCCTGGCAGAGGCCAGCCCCCTCAATCTACACCCTGAATGACTAAGCCCAGGAAAGACCAGCAGAAATACCATCTGGAAAACCCAAAGAATTGTGACTAACAACGAATCACCTTTTGTTTTAAGCCAGTAAGTTTGGGGTTGGTTTCTTATACAACGAAGGAAAACTGTAACAAATGCTTAAAATAAATTAGTTTTCTCTCTACAGTTCTTTAGACACTTGTAGTTTAATAACTACAATAAAGCCAACTGGGATTTATCCAAGGCACCAAGTTTTAAAGACTGTGCAGTTTTTAAAACCACCGCAATCTGGCCTCTCTGCTACCAGCTGAAGCAGCCAGCTTGCCGCTGTCAGCTCTTCGGTGTTAAGTGGAAACCAGTAAAGCAGGGACTTAGTTTGTACCAAGTCAGGGACCACTCTCATATCTCTAGAGGTTTCACACTGCCCAGCTTAAAGGGCACTATTTTTTGCTTTTGGTTCTGTCCTCCAAAACTAATGTCACCTAATTTACCCTCAAACAAGCAACACCTTTTACAGCCTGGGCTCCAGAGGCACTGTTCATTCATTACAAGTTTCTATTATGATGAACCGAGTATTGAGCTGGATGAATTACATCATGTCATCCGACCCTCACAGCATCAACATATACGTGACACTAGGGAGAAAAAATTCCTTGCTCTGGTTTCCCCAAATATATCAGGACTCCAATTAAAGGACTATCTTATACCAAAACTTGTGGAATTTCTTGCTTATTTATGTCTACCTTAATGCCCAAATTAAGAGGGTTGCAATTTCTGGAAAGGGCCTTTCTAAATACCCTGCAGATTCCATGATTCCGTACATGGAGAACTATGTAAGTCAACGGTGCCAACATGTACTGGCTTAGATGAGGCTAATGTCAGTTCTTAAACATTTCACAATAACTTTTACAGGCTTTTCAGATAATGTCAGATGAAAAAATAATTGAGATAAATGTGCAAATTTAGATGACGTGGATCTGGGTAATTTTTCACATGAACGACTCCTTGAGCCACTCAGAACTCCCCTTTATCCTAAAAACTAAATAATACCCTCTGAGATAGGATTAAATTCTGGAAGGTGACTGTCAGCAGGTTTCAAAGGCAGACTTGCTGCTATACAAATCCCTTTATCTGTAAGCATCTTTCCTTTGGGGAAACTCAGTGAATATCATGATAAGTGTCATTTAAGAATCATTAACAATTTGTATTCTATCTATATCTAAGGCTACTGTGCTTTTTTCTAGAACACCAAGAGCTGCAACAGGCAATAGTAACTAAAGTACCACCAAGCTAGGAGCTTACTTCCTTTTATAGAATCTATAGTTTGAAAAACAAATGCCGCTAACTCCACAATAATATTGTTCTGGAAATAACCACTATTCTTATAATAAAAATTTTTTTAAAAAGTAAAAAGAGAGAGAGAGACTAAGACAAACTTACTGCATCAAGAAGAGCTAAACAATTAAAAAATGTCAGATTACAACACAGCTGTTCAAATACATATTTTCAAATATTTCGGATCTTAAGGCTGTTTGCCTAAAGGAATTTTACAATCTTTTCACATGCAACATTCTGGCCTTGAAAGTGCTAAAATTCCGCAAGGAAGCTGCTAGCAATATTTCCATTTCATTAGGGAAAGAATACTGAAATCAATTTACTCTGAACTCAGGTCAAATTATAAAATGTGAAGTACTGAAAATGACAATTTTAACTATCGGTAGTAAATGGATAAGATTTTTAAGAGAAAATCAGAGGCAAATTCTTTAAAACACAAAGAAAAAAATGATTACAAATGCTTTTAAATTCTAGTTTTGCTGTTTTTTCTTATTAGGAGAGATTGTATACTCAGTGTAGAAGAATTGGAACATCTAAAAATATAAACAAATAAATATAAAAAATAAAACAATCTATAGAACATATTAACAAGATTATTAACTCATTGTATTTTGTTATATTCTTTTTCTTCTTACACACGTGGTATTATAATGAAAATATAGTATTATATTGTGCTTTTTTTTTAGTTGACACTTTGGCATGAGTGTATCCCCATGACTCTCAATAAAAATAAAGTATAAAAAACAACAACAAAAGGGAAATGCACAAACTTTAATGCCGTGTAAATTCCACCTTATAGATATCCAACAATTCATTTAATCATTCCTTTTTTGTTGAATATTGTGGAAATATACAAAAAGCAGATAAGCGTTTTATTTAAACATGAAATTAGCCACAAAATTGAGTATATGTGAACATATAAATAAACTATACTAAAGGCTATAGTGGTAGCTTTATTTGTTACTACACACTCTGAGCACTCTCTACTTGGAAAAATTAATACAAAGCTTTTATAAATTGTCATGTGTGTGCTTATATGTATGTGATGTAGCTTCACAAAAAGTGTTTCAGTCCTGGTGGATACAAAGCTTGACACCAACATTGGTCTGGCCTTGAAATCTCTCAGTCTCTAGAGAATGTACATTGCATTCCGGTCTGTCAATCTGATCCAAAATAAAAACTAGAAAACTCTGAAGTTGTTTTTTTCAGATGTCTATATTCAAAACAAGTTAAAAACTAATACTATGTTAAGCCTCTGTGTACAGACTTACTTTTTTTTGGCACATGATATCAGCTGTCTTCTACAGAATAATTATAGAGAAGACAGACAAATTTATAAAGAAGCTATACATTTTTTTTTTTTTTAAGAAAACATATTAGCTTTCAGGATTAGGAGGTTTCAAGTCATATACCCTGCTAGGGATGAAGGGAAGAAAAGGAATTCTATTACTGCCCTCAGTTATTTGATCATCTGCTTTTCAACATGGGTGGTCATGTTTCTACTCTGGGTGCAAATGTCCAGCCCCCTCTATGGACAAGGACACCACAGAACATTCCCAGGCATCAGCATGGAACTGGGTTCTATGCACTCCAGGCACTCCTCAACCACTTCCCATTACCTATTTACTGTTGCACCTTCAGGGCACAGGTAAGCATTTAGGAGGCTTTGTGGGGTATGTTTTGTTTTGTTCTGTTGTGGTTTGGGATGAATGAATGAATCACCAAGGACCTGATGCTTTCTAATTATAAACAGCTATAGTGACTTGCTGCCCTTCCCCATTAGATTTCCTTAAAAAAAAAAAAAAAAAAGGCAGAGATTTCCTTTTGGAGTTTCCTGCCAGAATTACCAGGACTTCTTCCCTTCACTGACTGACTTGCATAAGGTGAAAGCCAATAAAAGGCCAGTTATTCCTCTCACCACCAGGGAAATACCACACCTTCAACATTATAATGAGTTTGGAGAAAACAGGGATCACGAACAAACATGATAATATAAATGGTCATCGCTTTTTGTGATGTCAGCATTCTGGTATATGAGGGATTTATAAGCCTCCTATACCTTGGAACTACTCTTTCCTTTCTTACTACCTTGTAATCTTCTGCCTGTTGCTCTAAAAATCAGTCTCTGGCTTGTCTCTATTGTATGCCCAGGGTCTAGAACAATGCTTGGAAGATAGGAGGTGCTCAAGAAATATTAGGGGACTTCCTAGGTTACAGCAGCACCCTCTGGTTTCCACCACTGCTCCCCATCTGATCCACCCTGAACAACTCTTCAAGACTCACTGTCTTGAAAGAACAGTCTGGTCACATCCCTCTCCAATCAAGAATCAGCCAAAGCTGCCTTTGATAGCAGCACCCATAGCCAACACACTTGCTTTCAAGCTCCTCTCTATCCATGCTGTATTCTACCTCTCTAGCCAATGCTGTCATCACTAACCAAACGCCCACTTTCTGATCCCATCAGGCTCTCCCAAGGTCTGTTCCTAACCTCTACCCTTGCCAAAATGCAAGCACATTCACATACATCTTCAGGACTTCTCATCACTGATTCAGAGCAACCTTTCTTTCTCCCGCTCAAAATCCCATGTGCTTCAAAGGAAGTTCAAATTTTGCTTTGTGAAATGTCTTTTCTCACTCTACATTGAGGTTTACTTACTCTGAATTCATACTTACTTACTTACTTACTACTTTAGTCGTTTATTTTATTTTTTTTTTGTCCTGTGGTTTGCCTCTCAACTGGACTCCCTCCTGAACGCTCACAACAATTTTCCAGTGTCTTAATATAATTCACATCAAGGCTGTGAGGCTGTGTGGAGAGTCAGAAATCACAGAAGCTGCCTAATAATTGGTGTGAGGCTAGTTTAATTCACCATCCAAGTCCTCTGAGAGGCACAATATTGCCATGTAAAAGTCACAGAAATGAATCTGAAGGTTTCAGCTCAGTCAGAATGAAGGCCTATGAGTATATGATTATGTGTGCATAAGTAAATGTGTGTTTTTATCCTAAAAGACAGAACTCAGCTTTCTCTCTTGTTCTTCTCTAGGTACTTCTCTTTTCCCCTTTTCTGAAAGAGTATCATGCTCAACTTTACATTTTTGGGTAGCATATTAACTCAAAGTGTTTTAAAACTTCACTGACAGGGACCTGAAATGAACACTGTCCTCAAAATGCTTTATCAGTGATAAAGAATATGATCCAAAAAAAGCTTATCTAGGGTACCATCTATAAATATCTATTGTGCTGATGACTTCCTAAAAAACATTTATCTGCTTAGTTGCACTTATTATCCTAATTTTACACATACTCATTTTCTCTTGAATAGGAAAAGTATTTCAAGAGTCAACTATTTTCTAAACCATTTGATACTGCTAGTTTGTTTGTTCGCTGTTCCTGCCACCCCAATGCACCAGCTGAAACACAAGAATGTAACCATAATTCACCTAGCAGTAATGAATATGATAGCCTTCTAACAGAGCTCTGTCTAATAGAACTTTCTATGACGGTGGAAATGCTATATAATTGGCACTGTTAGAGACAGAAGCCACTAGCCATTTCTGGCTATTGAGCACTTGAAGTGTGGCCAGTGGGACTGAGGGAGTGTTTTCATTTTAGTTAACTGAAACAGCTAGCTAGTGACTACCATTTTACAGTGTAATCCCAATATAATCAACACTGTTAAGATTATGCATTTACTGAAATTACAAAGGATTAGTAAATAACATTCAGGATAAAATGACATGTGTTTTAACAGTAAATATTTCTCATACTTGGAGTTCATATCTCTGGGTAAATAAAAATAAATATTTGGAAAGAATATTTCCAGATAAGGCCTTGAATATGGTACTAGATGTATATTGGAATTGGAATTAGAAGATATAGCTACATAAGGAAGTGGATAAAACATATTCTTCAGACATAAACATTTTTACTTAAGTATTTATGAATGAATAGATGCTATCTGGGATTTGTTTTAAAATCATACAATAAAAATGAATGTCATTAAACACAATAAAATTTAAGTGATTATTCCTACCCTACCATTAACAAGCGTACATTTAAAATTTTTTTCTTGGCATTCTGGGTTAAAAAAAATAGATGACCTGGATTTGCATAAAGTACAAATCTCTCAATTTAAATGTAAAATACTAAATATTGTAAAGAAATGTTTACCAAGTCTTTTGTTACATTTTCTAGTTAAAAAAATAAAAGTCTCTGATGGGTATTTTGGCCAAAAAGATTATTTCCCAGGAGTCAGAAGAGGTATGTTTTCAGCTATCTTCCTAAGTAGTTGTGTGGCACTGGGAAAACTGCTTTATGTCTCAGGGACTTAAAAATTTAGAACACGTGATCACCTACTTTGAAATTATTTGATTCTATCAATACATCAGTCTCATACTGTTCAAACTACTTTAAGGATATTTTTGAGGCTCAATTGAGAAAAAAAAAAAATGAACACTTTGCAAACAGGGAAGTGACACACCAATGCAAGCTTACTTAAAGAAAAATATGATTCAGGATCAAGAATTCTCAAATTTACTAGGATCTTGATGCTGCTACCCTAGTTCATAAGTTTTTCTGGACCACCCCAGAATATATGCTGGGATGTGCAAACAAGAATCTAGCATATTCCAGATTTTGTTTTGTTTTGTTTGCTCCAAGGAAAAGCAAGTAATGGCAAGCATATAACACACAATAACTAGGACTTAAACACTTTATCTGGCCTGGGTATTTATAAAATAAATATCTTTTGTTTCTTCATTTGTGTGCCAAAACGAAACTAAGTTCTCAAATGCTTCAGTTCTCCTCTGGGAGGTCCCTCTTGAAGGACTGGTTTCAGCAGCCCACTCTATAGCACACACAGGATTGTACACACTATTTGCACACACAGATGTACTGTCAACAGTTCTACCCAACTAGCCACCTTCAGGAGGATGAGAGATGGGAGGAGGATGGTGTCTTGCAGTTGTGGCTCTCTTGAGAATGGCCAGCATGTTGGAGAGCAAGGCTCACTGTCCCTGTTATTTCTGCCTCCCGTGTGATGGGGCCCACCCTGGTAGGTGCTTAAGATGATACATGTGTATACAGAAAGAAAATATGAAAACTTCTTATATGTAGTGTTTATATAAAAAACTAAAAGAAAAATTATGCTTCACAACATTTAATATACACTGGCTAGAGACTGCTGAGTGCCTACTGCAATATCCATCCTTTCTCACTTGGTAACAAAATCCCAACTTTTAGCTCGATATGTCAGAATAAATGCTGTCATTTTCTGGGCTTCCTGGCAGCTAACTTTTGGGCATTGTGATGCAATCACAGTACTGCTGCTTAGAATGTGAATGTCATGGTTAGAGATCCAGCAACTACCTTATACCATGAAGAAGAAAATCCATATGAGGAAAAAAGTTCAGGAAGAAGAGAGTTTTTTACTTGATGACCTCTGGGAGCTACCAAATAGTCTTCAACTGTCAACCTCCAGATTTCATATGAAAGAAAAATAAAATGTCATCTAGTATAAGACACTATCTTTTTAAAATAATTTTTCTATTGCATGCAGTTGAACCTAAGCTTAACTGACATATGTACAGATTTGTTAGTACTGCACCTTTATAATATGCAAATTAATACATACATAATACATACAAAAAAAGAAAACTACAGACCAATATCTCTCATGAATATGGATGCAAAAATCCTCAACAAAATGTTAGCAATTCAAATCTAATAATATATAAAAAGAATTATACATCATAATCCAGCAGATTTATCCCAGATATGCAAGGCTGGTTCAACATTCAAAATCAATTAATGTAATCCATCACACCAATAAGTTATGAAAAGTTTCATGACCATATTAAGAGATCAGAAAAATCATTTGATAAAATGCAACTTCCAACCTGACAGAAACTCTCAGCAAACTAGAAATAGAGGGGAATGTCCTCAACCTGATGAAAAGCATCTATAAAAACAAAACAAAACAAAACACCAACATCATACTTAATGGTGAGAAACTGCTGAAAAAATGCTTTCTGACTGGGAACATAGCAAACACGTTCCTTCTCACCTATGCTTTTCAACATCGTACTGGATCTACTAGCTAATGCAGTCAGATAAGAAGAGGAAATAAAAGGTAGACAGGGGCTTCACTGGTGGCACAGTGGTAGAGAGTCCGCCTGCCGATGCAGGGGACACGGGTTCGTGCCCCGGTCTGGGAAGATCCCACATGCCGCGGAGCGTCTGGGCCCGTGAGCCATGGCCGCGGAGCCTGTGCCCCACAATGGGAGGGGCCACAACAGTGAGAGGCCTGCGTACCGCGAAAAAAAAAAAGGTAGACAGACTGGGAGGGAAGAAATAAAACTATCTTTCTTCTCTGATGACGTGATCCTCTACGTGGAAAATCCTAAATAATCAGAAAAACTCCTAGAACTCATAATCAATTATGGCAAGGTGGAAGGGTACAAGGTTAATATATAAAGTCAATCACTTTCCTACAACTCAGCAATGAACAAGTGTAATTTGAAATTAAAAACACATTACCATTGTATTAGCAATCAAAACAATGAAATACTAGTATAAATCTCTCATAATATATACAAGATTTATATGTAGAATATGGCAGAACTGTGATTAAAGAGATCAAAGAAAAACTAAATAAATGGAGAGATATTCCATGTAATTGGATAGAAAAACTCAATATTGTTAAGAAGTCAGTTTCTCCCAACTCGATCTATAGATCCAAGGCAATTCCAGTCAAAATCCCAGCAACTTACTTTGTGGAAATCTGATTCTACAATTTATATGGCGATGCAGAAGACCCAGAATTACCAACTCAATATTGAAGGAGAAAAACCAAGTGGAGAATTGACATTACCTTACTTCAAGACTTACTATAAAGCTATGGTAATCAAGATGGTGTAATATTGGTGAAAGAAAAGACAGACAGACCAATGAAAGGGAAGACAGACCAGAAACAGACCCCAGTAAATATAGTGAACTGATCTTTGACAAAGGAACAAAGACATACAATAATGCAAAGATGACCTCTTCAATAAATGGTGCTGGAACAACTGGACATTTGCATGCAAAAAAATGAATCTAGATACAAATCTTATAGCCTTCACAAAAATTAACTCAAAATGGATCATACACTTAAATGTAAATAAGCCGTGAAACAATCTAAATTTGGAGTTTTGGTTATGGATCTTATTTTTCTAATAGTGATAGGATTATACATGTGTCAGTTTGGGTAACTTTCATTTTTTAAGTAATTTGCATTTCTTCAAAGTAGTTAGATTTATCTACATAAAAATATTTCTAATATCGTCTTTTTATCTTTTCATGTCCTCAGGGTCTTTAGTGCTGCTTCTTTTTCAGTTCATCTATTTTATTTATCTTAGGTTATCATTCTCTCCAGCTTTTTATCAATTTTGTGTCATTTTATCTTTTTGATCCTCTTTAATGTGTGTTAACTCAATTTGTTTTCCTCTTTAAGTACATGCGATTATTGTTAGGTATTAATTCTTCATATATATTTAAGCTAATGAAGATATTTTTTATCTCATAGAATCAATATCCAATTATACCCACATATTTCTTACTTTTCTTTGCTTTTTATTTCTTCCTATATTTCTAAACTTCCATTTTCATTGATCTATATCAAATACGTCATTTAGTATTTCCTTTTTTATGGGTCTGCTATTCATGCATTCTTTTAGTTTTTATTTGCCTGAAATATCTCTATTTCACCTTCATTCTTGAAGAATATATTGTTTTGGTACAGAACTCTAGGTTGGCATGTATTTTTAAAGCACATTAAAATATCATTTTATTTCTTCCAGCTTCCTTTCTTTTCTGTAGAAAAGTTAGCTGTTAAAATAATTGTTGCTACTTTGAAGTTAATCCTTTCTTTTGTACCTCCTCTTTTAAGATACTTTCTTTAATTCTTTGCCACTTTACTATGATGTGTTTAAAATGTGACATTTTATTTTGTGTTATTTCGAGTTTGTAAAGGCTTTTGAATCTGTGGCTTACTGTCTTCAATCAATTTTGGAAGGTTCTTACTTGGTATTCTTTCAAATAACGTAGCTACCCTTTCTCCTCTTTTTGTTTTGCTCACATTTTCCAAATTATAGATCCTCACGCTCTGTATTCCTAGTCTCTTACTCTCTTTTTGGCATTTTTCTACTTTTTTTCTCTCTATGCTTCATTAAACATAGCTTCTTCCAACTCATTTTCAAGTTTACTAAGTACTTTTTTTTTTTTTTTTTTTTTTTTTTGGGGTACGCGGGCCTCTCACTGTTGTGGCCTCTCCCATTGCGGAGCACAGGCTCCGGACGTGCAGGCTCAGCGGCCATGGCTCACGGGCCCAGCTGCTTTGCGGCATGTGGGATCTTCCCGGACCGGGGCACGAACCCGTGTGCCCTGCATCGGCAGGCGGACTCTCAACCACTGCGCCACCAGGGAAGCCCTACTAAGTACTTTTGCCGCTGTTGCTATTTTGCTTTTAAAATTGTGCGTTGAGTTTTTAGTTTTCATATTTAGTTTCCAGAATTTTTATGTTATTATTCTTCATGGCTTCTACTTCTCTGCCAAAATGTCTAAGCTCTCTTTGTTATCTCTCTGAAGATACGAGCCTAGTCACTTGAAAGTCTATTCTGATATTCGGAGGTCACATTAATCCGTTTCTGTTGTTTGTTGTATCTGGAGGGTTTCATACCTACTGACTTGTTGCCTTGTACCCTTATTTTGGATTATGTGGTGAAACAGTATTTTTAAATTAGAGAAATAACTTGAGTCCTGGCATGATATTACTTTCCTCCAGAGAGGATTTATGTTAACTACTTCCAGGCACCTGATGGCATTGGTAATACAGGAGTGCCATGATTCAATTGCAGTTGTTGTGATAACTTGGAGCCAAGCTGCAGTTACAGTGAGGGGGTGTTCACTTCTGGTTCACTGTTACTTCTAACATTAAACCTTTTCGTGTCTGAACCCAAAGAGATGGGATTTCGCTATCTCCCCGCCTTAGTAGGACCTGGACTCCAACCTCATTCTTCCATATGCTGATAAGCTATATAGATCGATTTTTAAAAATATTTTATTTTATTATTATTTTTTAATTTCATTTTGGGCTGCATTGGGTCTTCATTGCTGTGCACGGGCTTTCTCTAGTTGCAGTGAGCAGGGGCTTCTAATTGTGGTGGCTTCTTTTGTTGCAGAGCATGGGCTCCAGGCACGTGGGCTTCAGTAGTTGTGGTGCACGGGCTCAGTAGTTGTGGCACGTGGGACCAGTAGTTGTGGCTCGCAGGCTCTAGAGTGCAGGCTCAGTAGTTGTGGCGCACAGGCTTAGTTGCTCCGTGGCATGTGGGATCTTCCCAGACCAGGGCTCGAACCCATGTCCCCTGCATCGGCAGGCGGATTCTTAACCACTGTGCCACCAGGGAAGCCCAGACTGATTCTTAAATGACCCTTCAGATTCCTCGAAAAAGTGGCCCCAAAGTCAGCTTATCTTCCTGGAACTCTGTCCTCCTCTGTATCCTGGCCTTGCAATGTTTTCTTCTCCTGTTAGCTCTGCACAGTCTTAAAATACATTCCCTTTTATAACACTTGATTCAGATTTTCTAGTTGCCCTCAGTAGCACTATTAACTTGTATGAATCAGTCTGTGATGAACAGAAATAGAAGCCTTAGTAGAGTTTATTTAGTTTACTTGTTAAAAAACTGAATACTGCCCCACCCCCCCAAAAGCATAAAATATCACTGTTTTTAAAAATTTTTTTTAAAAGTACCTGCAATTTTTAAAGCATTTAATTTGGCCAAAAATAAAAGATTCAAAATAAAATGTAAAATTATTGGTTTAGTTTAAACAGAAATATGATTTTAATTAGCTTGGATATAAAAGTATTGGCTTATCTAACCAAATTATTGAAAAGGGCTATAAGAAGCTTGCCCTTAGGAATGATTATATTTATAAAGCCAAATGCTGTTTGCATGACACTTCCCTCGGTCCTTGCGCCTCTTATGCTCTTTAGATGTTGACTTTACCCTATTGCAGAAAAGCTTAGTTATCATGGCAGGGGACACAACTTGTGATAGTGTTAAGTTTATAGCCTTAAATCTTGCCACCAGAAGGAAAAAAGAGGCTTTTCCTGGCTACTATTCCTCCTTTCCACCAATATCCAATAAGAAGAATCCTAGGAAATGCCCAGCTTAGGTCCTATTGGATTTATTAGGTTCTGTCTTTGGATCATCACTGTGGTCCATTTCTCCAGCTTGGCTTAGATCCTATGTCCATCCTGGATCCATCACTGTGGTGAGTTTCTTAAGAAGGGGTTATTCTTATTGGCTATAGCAGATGCCAGCCATCAGATTAGGGTCTCTCCCTCATGGGGAAGAATGACAATTGGGTATAGGAAAACAATTACCCCTTTGTTATGCCACACGAAACCTTTTACAAGTAAGTCCCATGCTGCTTCCAACTTCACATTTTACTATTGCTTCTTTTATACATTTATCCTTAACACAGTAAACTTCTTGGCCTTTTCTCTAAATGTGCTGTGTCTTTTCATGAATTCGTGTTGTCTTCTTGCCTAGAAATACCTTCTGTTACACAACCTGTCATTGCCTACGCATTTTTAAAGACACAGCTCAAGGATCACCTCTGTGCATTCTCTCTCTTTCTCCTTCCCCTCTCTTTCTTTCTCTTTCTCTCTCTCTCTCTCTCTCCCCCCCCCCCCACACACACACACACACACACACACACACACACACACACACACACACGCATACCCTCACCCACTCTGGATTTTCCTTCAACTCCTCAGGAGATAAATAGTCTCTTCCTGCTAAAGCAGTCCCTCTGTATCCATCCTATTGAAATCACTCTCATTATGTGTACTTTGTTACATCAAACTCTGATCATCTCCAGTTAGTTGCCATTTCTTATATTTATATACTCATACTTTGCCACATCAAAAACAGCCCATAAACATTTGTTGAATCAGTAAATGAAAATCAACATCCTCCAAGGTTTAGCACTCAACTCACTAATCAGTCAATATTGAATAACTGTCTATTCTCCTGGGAAGCAGTTCTAATATATGCCTAAGAATCTCCTCACTTTTCCATCAGTCTAGGGTTCAGAGAAGAACCACTGAGCATGCTCTTTAGCCACTAATTACCTTTGTTTATTTCCTTGACCCTGGAAGAGAACAGCATGTTCTCATCTGCGTAGTAGTATATTTTGTCTGTTGGGTTATTAATCGAAGGAAAGTTGGTTAAATCCTGCTTCCATATAAAAAAAAAAAAATAGGTGAAAAGAAAGTAATAAATGAAATGTGAGAGAGGTAGATTTTTTTTATTGCCTCTTATGGACATATTGTGACTGAACTATAATAGATTATTGCTCAGGAAAGAAATGTTTTGTGTCGTCCCTCGAATATTTCATTTGTGTTCTCCACCCTCCCCCCACACTATGCCTTCCCTGTTGTGCAGCCTGGGCACTTATTTGTGTTTATTATGTGTTTGGGGAACTCCTTGGGATGAATCAACCTGTCATAGAGAATGAATATGCCCTCTGTGAAAAGAAAAAAAACATTAGGAATTCCATAATATGGTGGGGCCATATCTTATGAAATGCCCAGCGAAAAGATGAATCAAAGAAAAACATAAGCAACTTGAACACCCAGAGAATAATCACAGCAAGAAAATGGTGCGCTAGTAACTGACAGATTCAAAAAATATGCCCTGAGAGTGGTGAGTTGGCTGAAGTGCCCTGATATTCCAGAAAGGTGTGAAGATCGAAGAGTGCCATGTAGATCATGCTCTAGTGAAGGGCTCTTGTACCAGGAAGCTGTGTATCAAAAGCTTCAGTGATAGCAGACAGAGCCACTTGCAAACGTCTCTCAAGCAGAGTCCTTTAATCATATCTTAGGTATGCGAGGCTTTCATTTGGATGAGCGATGCATTCAGGAAACATAGTTTTATGGGTGTTATCGGATGGAGATATATACCACAGAATGGAAGAAATATTCATCCTAGAGCATCAAATAATATTTATTTATCTGACAAAATTTCACCAAGTGTTAGGAACAGTTAACTTTTTTTTCTGCCATTTGGGGGAGATAGATTTTTCAAATGGGAAAAGACAGGACGGATGTATTAGTGTTTTTTAATTATTGTGTAAAAAATTCCTACAAACTCAGTGGCTTAAAGCAATTTCCATTTATTTGTTCATGGTTTTTTAGGGCAGAATTCTGGATATGGTATAACTGGGTTCTCCACTCAAGGTCTCATGAGGCTGAAATCAAAGTGTAAGTTAGGCTGAAATCCTACTTGGAGCCTCAGGGTCCTCTTCGGAGCTCACGTGGTTGTTGGCAGAATCTGGTTATTTGTGGCTGTAAAACAGAGGTCCCTGCTTCCTTGCTGACTGTCAGGTGGGAGTTGATCTCAGCTTCTAGAGGCTGATCTCAAGTCCTTGCCAGATGGCTCTCTCCATCTTCACAGGTGGAGTCAGAGAATCTCCCTCATGTCAAATATCTCTGACTTTAGGAAGGGCCATATCCCTTTAAAGGATTTACCTGGTTAGGTCACTCCCTTTTGAATAATTCAAAGCCAACTGACTGCTAACACAATCATGGAGATGAAGTCCATCCTATGCACAGTTTCACCACATTCAAAAGGAGGGAAATATATAAGGCATGAATACTAGGGGTGGGACTTAGGATTGGAGGCCATCTTAGGTTCTGTCACCATAGAGGATCTCTGTTTTAGGAAGGTGACTCTGGAGAAGTATGAATGATAGATCAGAAAGGTAGGAAGACACAGCCAATAAGTGTCATCTTGTGTGTCGATTCCAGTTACATGGTGGGAGCTTCCTAGAGCACAGTGCTGATTCACCAAGACAGAAAGAGCCTCGTAATTAAGCAAAGGACTGGAGAGTAGCAGCAGATGACTTTTAGAGGGCATCCAGGTAGTCCTAGAAATGGACAATGCCAACCAGAATCAGAGTAGGTACAGTAGGAAGGGAGAAAATGCAGGAGATATACATACCATGAAGCTGTGATAGACAAGAGAGAGAAATGAAGATGATTCTGCTCTGGAGCATCATATGCAGGCAGTTCTCACAGGTTGCCTCAGGCAGTCAGCAGTATACAAGTGTCTGGGATAAGAGGGCATTTAGGAGTCTCAGGGGCCAAAGCATCCCTCTTGGCAAAAGTCAATTCCCATGGCCTTAGCCATATCCTGTGGTAGCTTATATTTTTTATAGGGGCCATGATTGGCTATGCCGACCTTATTCCTTTTCTTGGATCATCACTGACCTTCACTGATGTTTCTCTTCTAAGTAATAACCTTTTCTATCCTCTTCTCTTGGTCCAGGGAATTTTCCTGATGACTTCCTTTCTCCTTCACTCAGGCAATCTCATGCGCTCTTTTCTCAAAGTAAGGCAACTCATTTGCCAGGACTGAACTGCAGAAACTTCCATTTTTTTCTTCGTTTTATGTTCCATCTCTTTATCTACCACAATTCCCTATTGTTCTAACCATTGTGAACAGGTATGCCATGCACATGGAGATGTTTGGGAGCAGCTGGGCATCTAGGTCCCGAGCTTGGGAGACAGATTAAGGGTTGGGAACTTTTTTTTAAAAAATGTAAACCTTCACTTTTGATTAACATCAGCATTAAAACGAAATCTCTGAATTCGCTGCATTGAAGAAGGGAAAATGTAACGAAAACTATCACAGTGTTAGCAAAAGGGCTTTATTTACATCATTCATGTTGGTAGCCCTGTCTCACTTTGAGCTTCCAGGAGCCCAGTGAGATTAGCCTGCCATAAAAATAAAAAGTTATGGTTAAAGCAGCAACCATTAGTTGAGCATCTACTCTATGCCAAGTCATTTTTACATGAGGCAATAATGGTGACGTGGTGTAAGCAAATGGGCTCTGGAACCAGAATGTTTGAGTCCAAATATCAGTTTCCAACATAACTATATGATTGTCAGTAAGTTACTCACTTAATCTTCTATGTCTGTTTTGTTATCTGTATGATTAGAATAATAACAACAGTTGTCTCTAGACTTTTTCTGCAGGCAAATAAATTACACTACTTAGCACTTAGAATAGTGCCTTATACATGGCAAACACTAAATAAATATCAACTGTTATTATTTTTATGCATGATGATATATTGTCCACACAATTATCTACCGAGGAAGGGAGGATTTTTCCATTTATCAGTGAGAAAACTGAGACTCAAAGATGTTTTTAAAAAACTGTCAAATATCTCAGAGTGAGAAAGCGCACGAAGTTGCAATTTGAATCCCACTGTGTGACTGGTGATCATGACCTTTTCACGCACAGTGAAAAGGACATGATCACCAGTCACACAGTGGGATTCAAATTGCATTAAATACAGATGATTGACATTAAAAAATATTTCTTTTTCTCTTGGATGATTGTTCTGGACTAGATATAATTGACTTCTGTCTAGCACAGTTTCTAGTGCACAGGGACTGCATAAACGGCAAGTAGCTGTAATCATTATCTATTTCACCATGAACTATTTAAAACTGACCTAAATGGATATAATTCTCTAAATTTTTGGTAGAACCATATAGCTTACCTCTGCACTCAATTTCTCACACAAAATATTCTCTCTCTCTTTCTTTTTTTTTTTTTTTTTATGGTACACGGGCCTCTCACTGTTGTGGCCTCTCCCGTTGCGGAGCACAGGCTCCGGACACGCAGGCTCAGCGGCCATGGCTCACGGGCCCAGCCGCTCCGCGGCATGTGGGATCCTCCCGGACCAGGGCACGAACCCGTGTCCCGTGCATCAGCAGGCGGACTCTCAACCACTGCGCCACCAGGGAAGCCCTCTCTCTCTCTTTCTTAATCAATCTCTCTCCCTCTCTCAGATTTGGTCCATGATAGGAAGAAGGATTTACACTTCATTATTATTTCATTATTTTACATTTATATTTGATGATAGAGAAATTGCGTACAGTAAAATAGTAGGTCATCAAATACAACAGAATCAGTGAATAATGGACAGAGGAGTTAAAATGTCCTGATTTTATTCTCGGTTTTCTATTGAAAACAAATAAGAAATTATAATATGAAAAATTCATATACACTAGATACAAACCAGCTTCTTAAATAACATTGAAAGTTATTTTTTAGATGTTTCTAATTTACTTTTTGTGGTGTGCAGTTCTACAAATTTTAGTATATATATAGACTTATGTAAGTACCAGTACAATCAGGATACAGAGTAATTCCATCATCTCTGAAAGCTCCCTTAAAGGTAATTCTTTACGTGAGTCTTTGGAAAATAATAAATAAAAAGGTTAAACTCAGAGATACAAAAAAGAATGAGAAGATAATGGAAAAAAAACATTTAAAATTTGAATAAAATTTAAGTTCTTCTCCTGACTCTGCTGCTTATTAACTGTGTAATTTTGTGAACATCTTTAATTTTTCAAGCTCCAGTTTCTTCATTTTTAAAATAAGAAGGTTAGGCTAAATGAGTCCCTACTACTCTTACTTGGTTTCAAATTCTGGAATTATGATTCTATGTAAATCACATGAACTCAAACATTTCAGAAAGAATCCTTACTTTTCTTGCTAAATAAATATATTTCTTCTATTCCTTCTTTATGATCTACTCCTGAGATGTAGTCTTTAATCTCATGTTTATATTCATTTCTTAATCTACCCATTGGAAAAATGACTACAGCACATAAAGTATATAGCATCACATTTTCCTTAATTCCCTCTAGAATGTATGATTTGAATTATGGTTTCAACATTGTGATGACATTTTGCTATACTGCTACTTCAATGTGATATTTTGATTGATAAACTGTAATAATTTTTAGTAGCTTATCTTCAACAAAAGAAGACGAAACCTGAGGAATGACAAGTGACTTGAGAAACTCCAACTTTCACGCTGTTCTCTTTATTGCATTTTCTGGAAGTTGTGTTCATGTGATCCACCTTGGCAAGACAAAGTTAAGGAAAATATGTGTGTCCTCCACCCAAGGTTTTCTATAGAATTTCTGTGGTGGCTGACGAGTTTAACAGATGATTTAATCAGTGCAATTTCCCCGTTTCATCTGTGCCGTTTCCTCTGAACTCCAGGAGACACTGTGCTTGGAAATGAGACACTTGGCGCCTGAAATAGTGCCAGCTTTTGTTTATTGCTTCACAGGCTCAATTTTATGAGATCAGTGGCAGAGTGTTCCTTCATTAAGTCACTAAATCTCATTTCCCCTGATGGCCATTGAGCGCCTCCCTGGGTGTGAAGATCTGGCTGGAAGGTGGCTCCCTGTGGTTAACTGCCCATTGATGTTGGGCCAGTCTTTTTGCAGGGAGTGGGGAGGACTCTGGGAAGTGAGCAGTGGTCCCTGTCTGCAGGTGTTCCCTCTCCCAGCTGCCTCTTTGAGAGGATATAACCCAGAGGGAAGGTGATGCAGGTCAGCTATGAATGTGTGCAAGTTGGAGTGAGCATATGTCAGCTACATTCATGTCTCTGCAGCCAGGGAAAGGGTGGAATCTACTTTTAGTGTCAATCTGTCATTATCGACAGTGGCTGTAGGCATAGAGCTTTCTCACAGACTAGAAACTCCTGGTTTCTAGTGGCTCAAGGAAAGCCACTGAGTAGAATGAAAGGTCATTATAAGGGCTCTTGATTTGAACATGCTTCGGTCAATTGAGAGTTTATTTTAACCACTGAGTTTAAGTGTGAGTTTCTATTAACCAAGAATCTTTCTGTAGCCTGGAGGGATGCAGAACAGACTGGCTATTTAATACAACAAACACATGATATTTGTGGATTCAACCTTGGAGGACTCAAATCACTTGCAAGCAACCCTAATGTGCACTGTGAGACTGATTGCATGGGACTAAGCCATTAACCCATGGGTTAATCTAGCCAACCACCAGCAGCTAAGTATTGATACTTCTTTGCATTCCCCATTTGTTACTGTATAGCTGTCTGTGTCGTGATTTAAGCATATTTCTTTGTAATGTATGATGGACAGATATATTCAGAGACCATGAGATTCTGGACAGAAATTTTATTTGTGAAAAATTAAGGGGTCCCTAAAGATCTATATGTTGTGAACTTTAGATTTCCCAAGGATCTTTAGCTATAGCTCCCCCAAATATTGAGTCTGCTGTAGTGTAATTTGTGTCTGAACTATGGTAACCCTTTAACTTCTGTTAACTCAGAGTAGAGATGACCTTGGTAGTAGCATGTAACAGTCCTTGAGCCCTGTAATCTTGGTACTATTTTACTGTACGTCCTATCAGAGAAAAAGTTTATGCATATACAGTAAGTCCCCTACAAACAAACCTTCAAGTTGCGAACTTTCAAAGACGCGAACATGCATGTGCAGCTCCAATCATGTAAGTTAGTTCACGTGTCTGGCGTACACTGCCATGTGTGCATCCTGTACGAGTGGCTGTGTTTTGTGTACTTTACTGTACGGTACTATATAGAGTACAGTAGTACAGTATCTTTATTTCAAACCCAGGATGTCAGGAAGCAAGCGCAAAAGCAGCAGTGATGTAGCTGGTACTGCTAAGAAGCGCCAAGAGATAACGATGGAACTTGCTGTGCAACATGAGGGGCTTGCTAATGAAGACCTGATGGAATTGGAGGCCCAGAGAAAGGACGAAGAGAGACAAGAGGAAGAAGAAAGTAACTGAAGAACCGAAGAGATTCACGACGCAGGAAATGGCAAGGGGATTTTCTTTACTTGAGGAGGGACTGTTTTTGAAGCGCAGGACCCGAACGTAGACGAGTAGATGAAGGTTGCAGCAGCTGTTCAGAATGCAATGCAGTGCTACCATGTCATCTATGATGAGAAAAAAAGAGCTACTACCCAGACATCACTGGATCATTTTTTTCAAGAGGGTACATAGAATTGAATCCAGTAAGGAACCAGAACCTGTGCCATCTATGTCAGACGTGAGTGAAATCGCAGCTTGCCCTCCATCTCCTATTGCTGACGATCCTTCAGCTCTACCATCTCCCACCTCCTCTCCCTCCTCCAGTCAGTAACTCTTCTTGCATGTTCACTCGATGCCAGCCCCTGTATGCCAGCTGTTGTACTGTACTTTTCAAAGTACTGTACTGTAAGATTAAACATGTTTATTTTTTGTTTGTTTGTTTTTCATGTATTATTTGTGCAAAAAGTATTATAAACCTATTACAGTACAGTACTGTATAGCCGATCGTGTTAGTTGGGTACCTAGGCTAACTTTGTTGGACTTAACGAACACGCTCTCAGAACAAAACTCATTCATATGTAGGAGACATTCCGTAATGTCTTTGTCTGGTTTGCATTAGAGAAATACTGACCTCACAGAATGAGTTAGGATATTTTCCCTCAGCTTATACCTTCTGGAAGAGACTGTAGAGAATTGGTATAATTTCTTCCTTAAATGTTTGGTAGAATTCACCCATGAACACATTTGGGCCTGGTGCTTTCTGTTTTTGAAGGGTAGTCATTATTAATTCAATTTCTTTAATAGATAAGAAGCCTATTTAGATTTTCCATTTCTTCTTGAGTGAGTTTTGTTAAATTGTGTCTTTCAAGGAATTGGTCCATTTCATCTAGGTTATCAAATTTGTGAGCATAGAGTTGTTCATGTTAAAATACCTCCTCCCGAATATTTTCACAGGTATTGACTCTGCCTCATGTCAAAGCACTGTTTTTCAACAAATATTTTTACAAGGTATAATTTTTCAAATATACCATAGGCACAGCACGTGACTGACAGAGACAAAAAGTCAAATACTATAGTTTTCCCACCACTACCCCAGATCAGAATGCGTCAGCTATCTCTAGGTCTTCACGTTTGAGTTCACCTCATTTCATCAGTGAGCACTCTGCTTGTTGTCTTTGAATGGGAGATATTAACAACACTGTAATAGGAATTAGTTGAGAAAAGAGAAGTGGATCATTTATTTCCGGATATAACCACAAGTAAAACCGAGAATTCTTATCACCGTACATGTGTCTCATCCACTTCTGGATGAGACCGTGCAAGAACTAAAATTAAAAAGTAGAGGTCTAGCAAAACTTTCCCTGCTTGTTGTAATTTAATAATTAATAGTAATAATTAAAAGATGTAAAACCTCAGACAAATACTAAACTACACAGGATACCAGGAGTGTAGGTGTAAACTAGGAATGTTGTAGGCAAACCAGGAAAAGAACATACTTTGCAATTCTATGAATTCAGTGCAATTCTGATAAAAATAGCAACAAGTTTTCTAGCAGTACCTAACAAACTAATTTTTAAATGTATATGAAAATGTCAAAGAACCAAGACACTCTTTTAGAAGACCAACAAGGTGGGAGGACTTTTCTATTGGTAATCAAAATTTATTATAAAGCTACAGTAATTGGGCTTCCCTGGTGGCGCAGTGGTTGAGAGTCTGCCTGCCGGTGCAGGGGACACGGGTTCGAGCCCTGGTCTGGGAGGATCCCACATGCCGCGGAGCAACTAGGCCCGTGAGCCACAACTACTGAGCCTGCGCGTCTGGAGGCTGTGCTCCGCAACAAGAGAGGCCGCGACAGTGAGAGGCCCGCGCACCGCGATGAAGAGTGTCCCCCGCTCGCCGCAACTACAGAAAGCCCTCGCGCAGAAACGAAGACCCAATACTGCCAAAAATAAAAATAAAAACAAATAAAATTTTAAAAAGCTACAGTAATTAAGATTATGCAGTATTTGTACAAGGATGAACTAACAGATAAATGGAATGAAACAGAGAGCCCAGACATAGAATTATTAATGTATGAATAGTTGAATTATGAGAAAGTTGATACTGCAGAGCTTTGGGATAAAGATCATTTTTAATATCTTATGCTAGAACAATTATATATCTACATTGTTAAAATGGTCTAAATATGGAAGCTAAAACAGCAAAGCTTCTAAAAGACAGTATATGGTAATATGACATCAACAACCCAGCAGAGGGAAATATTTCTTAAAAGAATTTAAACAGCACTAAACATAAAATAAATGAGGGATAAATTGGACTACATCAACATTCGACACTTCTGTTCATCAAAATTGAGAGTAAAGAGGCAAGCCAGAAAGCTGGAGATTTTTGAAACACATTCAAGAATTCCAAGCAATTAAAAAACAAAAGACAATCAACACAATAGAAAAAGGGTTAAGGGCCTTTAAATAGCATTTGCAAAAAGAAGATAGCTAAATTGTCAATAATCATTTGAAAAAGTGCCCATGCTCATTAGTCTTCAGGGAAATGCTAATTAAAATCAAGAGATATCACTATACACCCAGTTAACTGGCTAAAATTGAAAAGATTCCCAATCACCAATACTGGAGAGAATGTGAAGCAGTGGGAGCTCTCTTTTACTGCTGAGGGGAATATGAATTGGAACCACCTTGGAAAACTATCTTGACAATATCTACAAATGTTGCAGAAAGATGTAATCTCAGATGCAATAATTGCATTCCTAGGTATATTTCCATCAGGAATATATGCCCCCAAGAGACATGCAGAGAACGTTTTTAAAGCAGTATCATCTGTAATTTTCCCAACAGTAGACTAAATAGCTAAAATGTGGCATGTCATACAACAAAATGCACCAAAAATGTTAAAAGCTACAGCTTTTCACAATAACATGATGAATGCCATAAACAAGCAAAAGGAGGTAGAGAAGAATAGTGTATGCTTCACAGTATTTACATAATAAATAAAGTTCAAAAACAGGAGAGGTTATACAAACTGATTAGTAAGGATACATACTTCGGAGGTAAAAATACAAAGAAAAACAAGGAAGTGATTAAATCAAAGTAATCCTAGTGATTATATTTAAGGGAACAGGGGTGGACAATTCAATGGAGACACAGAGGGTGGCAATGCTTTATCCTTGACCTGATGATAGTTACAAGGGTGCTCACTTTGATAAATCATTAAGGACTTTGTTGTGTGTGCATATGTGTGTGCAATTTACTGTATTTTTTCTATATTTCAAATTTTTTAAAAAAAGATAAAACCTACTGTAACAACTGTTCACTCATCTCACCTCATTATTTGGAGTATATTAAGCTCAGCTTCATTTGCCTGAACTATTTTCAATGCTTACCATGAAAATACTTAACAGCCAGTTGGGTGGAGGTTTAGGTGAGGATTTCATAAAATGTCAAGTTAAGACTGAGAGCAACAAACAGTAAGTGTTGTGTTGCCTAGATCCTGCCCAGGTGTGTGTGGAGAAAAAAGCTGTCCTCAGAGATGGTTTATCTCTTTTATGGCCTTTGGTGCATGCAGCTCAAAGACCTGCTGATAACCCTGCATGATTTCAGTGAATCCTCAAACACTTTTTTGTAGCTGTGGAGGGAGCGCAGTGTAGTGGAAGGAGCATGGACTTCAGAGAGCACAGATCTGAATTCTACTCCTCTCTCTTGCCCTTATCACCATAGCTACCTTAAGCAAGTTACTTCACCAAGCCCCAATTTCCTCGTAAATGATGTGGAGGTGATAGTATCTTCCACACTGGATGGATGTGAGAACCAAGCAAGATAGGAAGCACAGCACTGAACTAAGGGCCTTGCTCAAAGCAGATGCTGATATATGGTACGTACTTCTTGTCCTTCACTGTTTTATTGTTTTCCACCATTTGTAGCAAGTGATTAATTGGCTAGTAAGTCCTAAATAACCGTCTACTGATGGTGTGCATGCAAATGCATTCCCTCTCTTTTTCTCCCTCTCCCCCACCGCATCCCAGTTAGATTCTACTCTGAACTTCCAAATGCCTCAGAATTTGAAACAAGGTAAAAGACATTTCTTATAAAGGAACTCACTACTTCTCAGCATCATCCCCTCTACAAAAAAAAGAAGGTATTTTCTTGGTTAGTTTGCCTACGTCACTACTAAATTGTAACATACACCTTTACTCAAAGCTATGAAACTAAACTGGATCAAATTAGCAGCAAAATATATAAAATGACTTAGTAAATTGAGACCACAAAAGGCAATGCTCCCTTACCTCTAGATGTTCTCTCACCTCTCTGCTCTACACAGTTCCTTGAAAATACAATAAAAATGAATAAATCTTAAGGAAATTCACACACTCAAAACTTTGGTAGAGGGCTTCCCTGGTGGCGCAGTGGTTGAGAGTCCGCCTGCTGATGCACGGGACACGGGTTCGTGCCCTGGTCCGGGAAGATCCCACATGCCGTGAAGCGGCTAGGCCCGTGAGCCATGGCCGCTGAGTCTGCGCGTCTGGAGCCTGTGCTCCGCAACGGGAGAGGCCACAACAGTGAGAGGCCCGCGTACCGCCAAAAAAAACAAAAAACAAAAAACTTTGGTAGAATTGTATCATTTCAAGGGAGTGTCAAGGGTTTGCTTGATTAATGTTTTCTTGTTTCCTATTCCACATCCTTTTGTATTTTCTAAAGTTCTTGTTTTCAAAGCCAGACATCCCTCCTTCCCTGAACAGCCTCTCCTACCTAACAGTACAAAGGAGAAAACAAAGTCAGAGCTACAGTTTCATTTTCATTTGAAACCCAATTACTCAATTAAGTTCAGTAAATATTTTTGAGGACATTTTGGAAGAATTGTGGTCAGCAATGAGGTGGATAAAATAGTAAGGAGCAGACCCTGTCCTCAAAATAATGTTCCAAAGTGCAAAGCAACACAAATATCCAAATAGGCACAATTCACTGCAGTTCAATCCCAATGCCACCATCAGGGAATACAATCCTCTATAGCTTCCAAACAAAAAACAAAGAGAGAGAGAGAACATGTAATTGAAAGGGTTCCTGAATCTAGTACCTGCATGAGTCACTCTCAGATCTACCTTATTCAATTCTCACAGCAAATACATGTAGGATGAGAAGTTACCAATTTGGTCTAGAATTCAGGTTTTCTGTCTTCTGATCCTTTGCATTTCAGCATGATTTCAGAACTCTTAAAAACAACAACAACAACAACAATGAAGAAAAACCTTCCTGTGAATCCTTTCATCATGCCTGTATGGCGTCAATTTTCCTGGTTAAAATGATATTTATCAAAGTCATCTCTCCTGGTGGTCCAGCTCAGTAGGTGAGCTCCATTATCTCCACAGTGGGGTAGTTCTTCTCATTCTATTTTCTAAACTTTCATTTACAGGGAACAGTAGATTAACATTTTCTATCCTCAGTGAATGCTCATTTTGTTGTGGAGCACACCATGGTTCCAATGAACCACACTTTCAAAATTGGCCCAAATCTAAATGAGAGCATCACCCACATGCTCATTTTTAATATCTGGCTTGAAAATTATCTGACAAGGGCAGCTGATTTTGTGCACCCTGAATATTTAGGGCACCTGAATGAGTTATAATTCTTAAGCAAAACACCCTTGCCTTACATTTTCCATAATTAACTAGCATAAGCCTGTGGTTAAGCAGCAAGACTTAAAAGGATTCTGCAAAGTTAATGAGTGGCACAGTTAATTATACAAGTATAAAAATTGGAATCTGTGACAACATACTGTAGGTTATAAATTTAATTTAATTTGGTTTTTATCATTTACATGTGTTATTCCATTGAAAGTCCACATGAAGGGCATGGGGAGCTTCCCACTATTCTAATCTACCTGCTATTTTCACTTGTACTTTTACCGGCTTCCTGCATTTTTGTCGGTTTTCAAAAGCAAGACTAACTGTCAGAAAGCTAATATTATTCCTTAAATATTGACAGTGATATAATATAAGAATATTTGTTGGATTAATTCTGAAATGCAAGCTACCAGTAAAATCAATACTTCAATACTGAAGACTGAGGGCAAAATTAAACTATAATCCTGGGGAAGATTTTAAAATTATCTTATCCAAAGGGAGCCCTCCTACACTGCTAGTAGGAATGTAAATTGGTACAGCCACTATGGAGAACAGTATGGAGGTTCCTCAAAAAAACTAAAAATAGAATTACCATATGATCCAGGAATCCCACTCCTGGACATATATCCAGACAAAACTATAATTCGAAAAGATACGTGCACCCCTATGTTCATAGCAGCACTATACACAATAGCCAAGACATGGAAACAACCTAAATGTCCATTGACAGATGAATGGATAAAGAAGATGTGGTGTATATATACACACACACACACACACACACACACACACACAAAATGGAACACTACAGCCATAAAAAAGAAAGAATGCCATTTGAAGCAACATAGATGCACCTAGAGTATCGTACTAAAGCAAATTAACTCAGAGAAAGACAAATACCATATGGTATCGCTTACATGTGGAATCTAATATGATGCAAATGAACTTACATACGAAACAGAAACAGACTCACAAAGAGAACAGACTTGTGGTTGCCAAGGGGATGGCAGGACAAGGGAGGGCTGGATTGGGAGTTTGGGACTAGCAGATGCAAACTATTATATATAGAATGGATAAACAACAAGGTCCTACTGTACAGCACAGGGAACTATAGTCAATATCCTGTAATAAACCATAATGGAAAAGAAAAAATATTTAATAAATAAATAAAATAAAATTATCTTATCCGTAAAAGAATAAGAACATGTGTGATGATAAAATAAATTTAAATGGGCCAAATATCCTAACCAGCAATTGTCTCTATCCTGTGGAAGAATAACACAAGAGAAAATGAGCTTAATTATATCATGAAAAATTTCAGTCAGATTCCTGACATTCAGTCCTTAAAATGAATATCAGTAAGATGTGGTAGAATTTGAAAAATAGGCTGCAATCTCAATACTAGGTAATGTTTGAGAGGTTTTCCAGTTGCAATATCATATATTTTTGTGATAGCTAAACCATGGGGCTTCTTAAGTTAGCAATTCTTTCAGAGTTGAAAAATCTTTTAAGAACACAACTAGATCTTTTTTCTTGCTCGGTCAGATCTTAAGTATGGTTATTTAAAATATGAATCTTTTAACACCATTCACCTATAGTGCACCAGCCGCTGACTAGGAAATAGTGAGGCTGTTACTTCCATCTGAAGTAAGAAATGCTGAGGGAATTCCCTGGCTGTCCAGTGGTTAGGACTCGGTGCTTTCACTGCGGTGGCCCAGGTTCAAACCCTGGGTGCGGAACTAAGATCCCGCAAGCTGCATGGCACAGCCAAAAGTAAAATAAAATAAAATAAAAAGTTAAGTAGGAGATGTTGGAAGTCTCTCCATCAAAGCAGGAGACAGTCCAACTGAAGCTATTGGTAGATGCTTAGTTGGGGATGAGATGTTAGTAAATGGGGCCCATGAAGTGCTGCCTTGAGCTCAAGTCTTCTAGATGATCAGATGAGGATTGAGGTAGACAGGATTCCGAAACAGAACAAATCAGAAGAGTGGGAGACGTTGAACACAGTTTGATCCTCTGCACACATGTGGTCTCTTAAAAACTTCCCTGCAAAATCCTGAATCTCACTGTTATTGCCTCATTATTAAATAGCATCACATGTGTGATCTTTGGAGTATTCATAGTGTTAATCTTCGATCGCACTGATGGCTGTCCCCCAAAAGTTTGCCCTCTCTATTTCAGCCTGGTGTTGACTCTGGGAGGTACTGGCCCAGACAGAGATGAATTTCAGGTTTGTCCATGTGACTAGTTCCCACCCAAGGAAGATCAGAAGAAGGAGTGTGTCATCTCCATCCTGAAGCTTTTAAGAAGCAAATGGATCTGGAGAAAGAGAACTCAGAGGCCCCGGAAGATGGTAGAATGAAAAGGTGGAAAGATATTGAGTTCCCTGAGTAACCTCATGGAGGAAAACTCTCCACTAATCAGGAATATCCACGTTGGACTCTTACAGAAGTGAGAAGGAAAGAAAATTTGGTGTTTATTAATCAGACCACCTAGAGTAACCCTACAACTCCAAACTCTAGGACAAAGTAAAAGAAAAATACAGATATGCAGATTTTTATTTGAATTCCTGGCTGGGAAAATGTCATCATTTTATTAAGGATTAAAAAATTATTGGCACAGGTTAGGATCCCTTGTTGAGATAGATTATCAGTTTGGTAACTGAGAAACTGAAACGGATTTAAAACGTGATTGAGAATAAGAGTGTGAGGGAGGAACAAAGGACATTCAGTGTTTTTCTGGTCCAGAAATACTCAAACAAGTTATTCCATCTCAAATTTATCCTCCTTGATATGGCTAATACCCTTCTTGTTTATTTGCTAAAATATCAAGTCAGATTAAAGATGTGACAGCACTTGAAAACTGTCAAGTACTAACAAACGTAAAGCAATACCATTGCTAATAAATTAAGGTAATCAGAACAGGTCTGTAGATAGAAGGATAATGAAATTATATTAAATTCATTTATCTTTCAGATTAAATTGAGAAGTTTGTGGAAATTTGCAATTACACTTTAATATAGGAGACAGAAGTCTAGAATTAAAATGAGAGTGAGAAATAAGTGGGTGATATATTTAAGAATGAGCAAAGTTAACATTTCAATGCAAAGAATATGTCTTCTTTTAGAGAATAAAAATATTTGGACAATTAGACAGGAAGCAGGTTGTTTTAAGACATAGCCATTTAATTGTGTATTTTTAAAAAATCTGTCCAATTTGCTGAATAATTATATTTCATATTTTTAAATAGACCACATATTATTCCATAAAGAAAAACTAACAGATTTGAGATTTGTATTTATTTACAAGTTGAAAGACTATTTTAATTGTTTTGATGTGTTTCTGAGAACTTCTGTGGCAACTGTCACCATAGTTTTTAGATTTTCAGATAAAGCCATTAAAAAAATTAGAAACCTTTCAGTCAGTGAATTTATAAAATTAATTAAAAAAATTAGAAACCTTTCAGTCAGTGAATTTATAAAATTAAAGAGTATGGAATATGAGAAGAAAGTAAAAAAAAAAAAAAAGAGAGAGAGAGATGTATTATTTTTTAAATCTTTGCTTATGTGAGCTAATTATCTTGGGAAAATATTTCCAGATATTCCTAAAGGGTGACAAAGGACTAAAAGGTATCAGAGAAATGGCTCAGGAATGTCAAGTACCTAACTCTCAGAGCTGAGGATTCTAATTGTTCACCTGAGGAATCCACCAGGTTCACTCAGCAGCTTCAGTTATTTACCTGGACAGGAAGGCATGCGAGTCCTCCCCTGCCTTGGAAGACATTAACGCAGCATCTTGTTGACTTTCCCTATACAGCACCATTCATGCCATCCCTGCCAGGACTTTGAGGGTGGCGGGCTAAGCCATGCCCCATACAAATATGTTCATCAAGGCTCTCAGAGCCTGGCCTGTGACTCATCTACTTAGTTCCACTATGCTTGAGGACCATTCTGTTCCTTAGCCCAACCTAGGTCTCCCTACTTCCACCCCAAGCTATTTGCCTGCTTACTGGCCCCTGGATCTCCTTGCCACCTCTGCTACCCACTGTGGCCATGTCACTTATGTCACTTTTTAGCTTTCCATCTAATATTTCACCGAGGTCTCACCTAGTCCTGGGGCCATTCTTTCTGGACCTGGATGAGGTTGCTGCCACCTAAAACCTGGTACTGCAATATATACAAACTGGGGAATGTGAGGGTCTAACGTGGGATATTCCAACACTTCAGAATACCAAAATCAAGTTAATCTCCTTTTATTCAAAAACATGAAAACAGACAACAAATAACAGTAAAATAATAATAAACAGTTTCATATTTATATATATATTTAATACTTAGAAAAATTAAGTTTTAAGAATTTCTTTAATTTAAAGGAAAACACTAAAGAAATCAATGTAACTATTTTAATTCACTAAGAGAAAAGAAAAACCAGAGACACAGGGCAAACAAAATTACAAAAAAGCATGGAAAACAGAAAATATGAACAAAATAACTGAAGTAAGAAATTAAATCTTATTTTTTTTGAACCCAAATCCTATATTTCATATAGCTTTTCTTTTCAGAAATTTCATTTCTAGGATTTTATTCTAAAGAAAGAATGATTGATGTGTCAAAGACAGCTACAAGGTTATTCACTGCAGTTTTGTTTACTAATGTAAAAATGGAAATAATGTAAATGGCCAAAGAACCTATTTAAAAATTATGATACAGTGAGATGCAATCTGCCATTAAAAATATTTTCATTAGGGCTTCCCTGGTGGCACAGTGGTTGAGAGTCCGCCTGCCGATGCAGGGACACAGGTTCGTGCCCCGGTCCGGCAAGATCCCACATGCCGCGGAGCGGCTAGGCCTGTGAGCCATGACCGCTGAGCCTGCGCGTCCGGAGCCTGTGCTCCGCAACGGGAGAGGCCACAACAGTGAGAGGCCCGCGTACCGCAAAAGACAAAACAAAAAAATATATATATATATTTTTTCATTAACTATATGAAGTGATATAAAAATTTCAGAATGTTTTATTAAGTAATAAAGAGCACTAAAAACAATGGGATCTCACATTTAGAATACTTATTTTGCTTGCTAAGTATATATGTGTGTATACGTATATATAAAAAATTAAAAGTATACATCAAAATATCAACATTTGGGGGAGGAGATTGTTGATTTACATATAACTGATCCATAATCCCAAATTACTCTGCAAGAAACACACTTTCACTTCTGCAATAAAAGAATAAAAATGTATATATAATCTCAGATTAGGCTAAAAAACATTTTTACATCTATTTGCAAGAGATACACCTAAAGAACATAATAGGAGAGTTTAAAAACACAAAGATGAGGACGAGTTTAGAGGTAAATAAAGTTAAAAAGCAACTGAAGATAAAGCCATTACTTGTACCAAAAAAAAGTTAAATGAATTAAGAAAAATTTATTTAATGACATTATACAGCCATTAAAATCATGGCTCACTCAGTATTTATTAATTAATATCTGATGATACAGTATTAAATTAAAAAAGACACCAAACCGTATGTATATTACAAGCCCCATTAATAAAACATGCAATAGATATGACATATTACATTAAACTAATATATTAAATACACATATAAGAAAGTTTAATATGACTATATTATGTACAACACATATTATTACATATTCATTATGAAAACAGACTGGAAGAAATAAAGTAAAACATTCATAATGATTTTCCTGGGTGACTCATTATAAGTGATTTTTTTCAATGTTCATAGCAGTTTTTCATATTTCTATACAAATATATTGTTTTATAATCTGAAAAAACATTTAAAATATAAAATAGGTATTAGCTATTAAAACGAGTCATTTCATGTGATATAAAGGTAAGATTAGAAGAGGTAAATAAACGAAAAAGTAACAAAACGTTAAGCTTTTCTTGTGTTTCTTAAAATAAATTCACTAGCGTCATTGCACAGTATCTAGAAACACAGAGAATGGTATTTTTAACAACAGCAGCAAAAATCAATCACATGAATTTCCTTTTTTTAACATTTTTGAAGTTGTTCTAAGATTCAGACCTTGGAAATGAAAATTTTTAACATTCGATTGCTATTCTCTGTGTATGCAGGTGCTTACTTTCCTACAATTCATTAATGTCCAATGACATCACCAGCACTGGCAGGGGGAACAAAAGGGTACAGAGAAGCGCTATCTATCAACCTTTTAATTTGCTAAAATCCCTTAATGAGGACTAATAACCCCTAATATTCATTTGCTTGATAAACAAGCCATTTGATTGGAATGGAAGGTCAACACAGCCTGAGGCTATTTTCCTGCTGTTCTGTCAGATTTTAATGGCTGCTGGAGTGCAGTTGCTACAAATACACACACTAAATGCCCACCCATATATTTAAGCATGGACTTTAGAAATAAAGGAAATCACTGAACATGATGTATTTGTCAACACCCATCCTCCCGAGCCCAGGTCAGTCTTTGTGGTCGGACACTTAAACCTGAAGTTCTGGGGCAACGCTGACCTTATGGACATCATGATGGGCTCAAGAACCACCACCAGATGAGGGTCATCAGTAGGACTTGTTGCCTAAATGGCATAACTGGGGGAAGTGCTCAGAATCTGTGCCTAACTGTAGCCCTCTTTCTCCAACCCTGCTATGCTTGTCCAATCTTCGTGTTTTGCCATTTTCTTGTTTCCTGATCTGTCCTCCAGTTTCTTTCCCCAGAGTCCTGCCCACTTAGCCAGGACTTTCATATTGGGTTGGCCAAAAAGTTCGTTCGGTTTTTTTCCATAAGACGTTGCAGAAAAACCCAAACGAACTTTTTGGCCAACCCAATTTCTCTACATTGGAAGCTACTTTCACCATCGGGTACACTGATCATGATGTTGAGAGCATCTGGCTCCACAACGTACCGACCACCAAGCCCAATAACCATAATGCGTGTACTGACCTGTTTGAATATAGTCTCTACCTGGACATTAGAGAGGCCAGGAGTGCAGGTTCTGGAGTCAGACCACTGAGTTGCAGTCCTGTGTCAGTTGCTTACTAACTGTCTGAATGAGAATGAGCCATTTAATTTCCCTAAGCCTGTGTCTCCTTCTGAGAAAATATCTCCAAGGGGTTATTTTGGGAATTAAATGAGATTCTATATAAGAAGCCAAGCATATGGGCAGCACTTAGGAAGTCTAGGAGTAGGCTACCTGTGGTTAGCAAGAAATATATATAAGATCTTCAAGAGCAAGAAGAATTATGAGAACCTGCAGAGCCCTCTGCCCAGGATGGAAGACTTAGAGAAGATGATTGGGTAGAGATAACTGGGTGCAGGAACTAACTGCTGGGATTATGATTCAAGGTTAAATCTTTGTCCTATGAAAATCTAGAAGTCTAGATATCTAGGTATAAGATTAGTGCCAGGAAAAAAGCAAGACTATAAATTTACCTGAAAAGCTATGATAAACCTTAAATTTCATTCAACAAGAAAGATAATTAGCTCTAGAGCAATAGATGGGGATGAAAATGTAGATATAGGTGAAAACATAGATGCTTTGGGGTTTGGAAGCATGTCTAACTGAAAGTGAGAGGGTCATTACAGTCACCTTTACTCCTGAGCCATATAAATCCATCTTAAGGACTGCTGACCCACCAATCTTGCTAAAGTGCTGCAAGGACCATCAGTCAATTCATCTCTCAAAGCCCTTGAATGGATTATAGAATTACATATGATCTCTTCTGCATGACATCATCATATTGTCCAACTTTCCTTTGCAGCCTTTATCCCAATATGTTCCTACCTATTCTTAGTGCTCCAATGAAACACACTCTGAAACAAGCTATGCATTTCCTGCCTTCATGGTTTTGCTCTTACAATTTCTTCTTCCCAGAAATCCCTCCAACTTTGTAAATTCCTTGCAACTCTACCCATCTTTCAAGACCTGTCTCAAATACAATCTCACTGTATGATGCTGCAACTCGAACTGTGTATAGAATATGTGGGTCCAGAAACCAAGGGATGAAAGTAGGTGTGGTCCTACTTACTGTCATTGAAAGTGACACTTGAGAAATTTGTGCTTATCGTCCTCATAACTTTAGGCTTTCAGGGCATAGAAGTCTTAGTTACCAGAGAGTAACACTTTCACCAGGGGATACAATAAAAGTTTCATTGAACCAATCAAAATTTTAATTTTACTGAGGTATAATTTACCCTTTGTAGTGTACAATTCTGAGTTTTGTTAAGTGCATATGATCAAGGTCCCACCACCAAATCAAGATATAGAATAATTCCATCACTTCAAAATATATCCTCATGCAGCTTTGTAGTCAAATCCTACCCCATTCTCCATGCCTCATGCCTCAGTGTTTTCTACCCTTAGAGGTATGCCTTTTCCTGAATGGAATCATACAGTATATAACCTTTTGAGTCTGGCTTCTTTCACTTAGTGTAATGTATGTCATTGCTTGTATCAGTAGTTCATTCCTTTTTATTGCTGAGTAGTATTCCATTGTGTGAATGTACCACAGTTTATTTATTAATTAACCAGTTGCAGGACATTTGCATACTTTCCATTTTTGGCTATTATGAATAAAGCTGTTATAAACATTCACTTACAGGTTTTATCATGCTTATGTGTGAATCTAAATTTTCATTTTACTTGAGCAAATACCTAGGAGAAGGATTGCTGGGTCATATGGTAAGTGTATGTTTACCTTTACAAGAAAATTCCAAACTTTTTGAAAGTGACTGTTCTGTTTTGCCTACCAGCATCATTTGAGACTTGCAGATATTCTGGATCCTTGCCAGCCCTCGGTATAGGTATAGTCCTTTATATTACTTTTTATTAAAAAACCCAACAAAACTAGACTTTCTAATAGAGGTATAGTAGTATCTCATTGTGGCTTTAATTTGCTTTTCATTAATGACTAATGATATGAGCATATTTTCATGTACTTATTTTACATCTGTGTATCTCTTTTGGCAATGTGTCTCTTCAATTATTTTGCTTTTTATTGGGTTATTTTGTTTTCTTACAGAGTTTTGAGAATTTTTTGTATGTTCTAGATAACAAGCTCAATACTAGATATGTGTTTTGCAAATATTTTCTTTCCATCTGTGGCCTGGCTTGTCTTTTCATTTTCTTAACAATGTATTTGAAGAGCAGATGATTCTAATTTTGATAGTCTAATCTATAACTTTTCTATAGATCATGGTTTTGGAATCTTTACATAACAAAAGGTCACAAATCCTTTCTCCAGTTATCTTTATAGAAGTTTTATAGTTTAGGTCTTACATTTAGGTCCATGATTCATATAAAGTTAATTTTTGTGTACGGTATATGGTATGGGTTGAAGTTCATATTTTTTGCATAAGGATATTCAATTTTTCCAGTATCATTTGTTGAAATGACTACCTTGCTACAGTGAATTAATTTTGTTCCTTTGTCAGAATCACTTGACTATGTATGTGTAAGCCTATTTCTGAAATTCCCAATCTTTTTCATCAGTCTATATATCTATCCTTTTTCTACTACCACACTCTCTGGATTTCTGTAGTCCTATACTAAGTCTTGAAATTAAATAGTGTGAGTCTTTCATCTTTGTCCATCTTTTAAAAAAATTATTTCAGTGATTTTAGTTTCTTTGCCTTTTCAAATTTTAAAATCAACTTTCCAATTTCTATAAAAATATTTTTATATTGAGTTTTTTTATATAGGACTAGTTTTATTTTTCTTCATATTAGCATCCAGCTTTCTAGCATTTTAAATGTTTGTAAGTGTTTCCAGCATCTACTTGTATATTTTTCCATTGTGGGCTTTTATTCTGTCTTCAATCTAGTAGGCTTACAATATTTTTTGCAACATTTTATTATAAAACTTTTCAAATGTACAGAAAAGTTGAAACAATTTTAGTGAATATGCAAATACCCACCACCTAGATTCTCTGATTAGATTTTACCCTCCTACTCTGGTTCTAAAGGGAAGATATCAGTGCAATTTATAAAATTTATACAATTTATAAAATTGCACTGATAATATTTGGAAAGAGTCCTGTTGAATACTGACCGATGAATGCTGACAGTCACTCTAGGCTCTTCATGTCAAACACCAGTAAACAGGAAAGGAGTCACACACTTGACTCTGATTGTCATGAGGAGGTAGGGATACTGTTACTCAGTGGGGGAAAAGAGTAATACATTTGCAACCTGATGATAATGGGCATTTCTCTACCCTCTCCTACCCAGTGTTGATGGTAAATTGGCAAATGCAGTGGTGTACGTTGGCCTGTGAAAGGTATGGAAATCGAGGGCTCTGGCCCTTCAGGGATTTGGATCAACCCACCAGGTAAGCCACCTAGACCAGCAGAGGTTCCAGCCAGTGGGTGAATGTACTCTGGAATGAGTACAAGTTGTTGGAGACCACGAGTATCAGTTGCAGCTACAAGTCCTGCTGCAGGGGCAGGACTGAAGTTGATCAGACTAACCTTCTTTTACATTTCCCCAGGAAAAGGAACCAACCATAATCCAGGAAGAGCTGTTCCTAGATGAGGTAAGTTACTACTTAAAGCAAGCGAATCTGGGTGTAGCCTGCACCTAGATAGCCTGTCAGGCCCAGGTACTCATCTCCCTAGCTGCCAGGAGTGTTGGCTGTTAACAGCTCATGGCCCAGAAGGAAGATGGGAGCTGTCTCATCCTAGGTTACACTTCCCCCCAGGGAAAGTCTGCTTCCAATGACTGGGCCCTACATCCTTCCCTAATTTGGGGCTACGTCCAAATCTCCCCATAGAATTGTCTGAGGCCTCCGTCTAATGTAACTATATTTCTTTTCGATTTCTCCCTCTGCCCACCCTGCTCCTCCCAATTTCTTACAGGAGTTGTTTCTAAGAGTACTTTCCAGTAAACCCCCTGAATATAAACCTACTCAGAATCTGGTCCCTGGGTAATCTGTCCTAAGATACACTTGCACATACTGCATCTTTAGTGTTTCTCTTTCTGTGTATCTGAGGTGCAATCTAGCCCTACCTGGTCTTAAAGCTTCCTCAGGTGTTCATGGTGCGCACTCCTGATTGGGAACCAATGGCATTAAGGATTGAGTTTTGGCAGTGTTTTGACCCAATTCTGGTAATCAATTTTTAAGAAAAAATAAATATATGCCTGTCAAAGGAAAGACTTTTGCCATGTTGAGATCAATTAGTGGTGACAATATAAATTTACCTTTACAGGAGAAATATAAGTATGAAGGCAGATCATCATGACATTATTTATTAGAAGATTACGGTGATGGTGCACTGAGTTAAACCTACAAGGCCAGCTGACTGGCCATGAGGAATATAAGAAGTGAGTCACCCAGAGAGGTCAACCATATCGAACGTCCTCTAGTCCTGCAACATTTCTGGTCCCTGCTAGTTAATAAAACCAATCTTATTTTGTTAGAAGAAATATTTAATTCTAAGTATCTGATAATGTCCAAACTGGTAACAAAGATTTAAGTTCCTCTAGGGAAGTGATTTTTTTTTTTAGATGGTATAGACTCTACGGCCAGCATGTATTTCTCATTAGACAGCTGACTTTGTGTGTGAGTTTGGGCAAATCAATTTACAGCGCTGGCTTCATTTCCTTATTTTCAAAATGTTCATGTTGAGATAAATACTCCTTAGGTTTCTTCTGACTCTACGAGATGTTGATTCTATGATGTGCTTCTCCAAAAAGGAAGACCAAGTATAAAAGAGATCTGACACTCAGTGTAAGAATGGTTAGTGAAAGGAAAGTTGTATTTGTCTTATATCCGTTCATGAGATAAATTTTTAATCTGTATTTTGAGCTGGAATAAATGTTAGACAGCCTGTCCTCAAATGGCTTTATTTTAAACATGAGTAACTGACCTGAAGTTAGAGCAGCATTTAGCAAGTTGAGTGTCTCATCCACTCAAATATTTGTCATTTCCTTTAGCTGTGCAATCAAGAATTGTATAAAACATTCCTGAGACATCTGCCCAAGAGACTTTCATTTATCTTCTCTGATCCTTAAAAATTTCTTTTAATAGTAAGGCTGAGAGAATGGTTCTATTGTTCTAAAAAACAAAAAATGTTTAAGGAAGAAGTCACTTCCTTACTAGTAGAAACAGATTTCCTCTCATCTGCTTCAACTTATTTTTAGCTCTCAAGGTATCACTGAAACAATCAGATATCCAGATCCCTGGACCAGTGATGCTTCAGATGCAGCCACTATGGCAGACAGGAAGTAGAGAAGAGCTTTTATGTGCTTTATATACTATTTATATATTATTCCTCTGAATATGATTTCTTTGGAAGACAGGGTCCTGCTGCTTTAGCAAGTCAGAAAAACATCTATCTAGAATCCAAAGGGTTGACAAGACACTTAATATACTTTCTTTAAAAAGCAGAGAATCCTAATGGGGTCACTATGGTCCCCTCTGAGTTTCTTGGAAACTAAATGGCATTGGAAGCTGTGGAGCTATTTTTTTGTCCTCTGGTAAAGTTCTGCATGAGTAGTTACCTATCGTCAGACATATTATGTTATTATAAATTACTTTTCTTTTTATCTCTCCATGTTTGGCATTAGATTGATTTTTAAAAATTAGGTACATGGGTAGGTTGCATTATTTCTGAATTTTATTTCAGAATAGTAAAGCCGGTATTACAAAATAGTTGTCATAGAGAGGTTGAGAAGCACTAATGAAAAGAAATGTCATTAGAGGGTCGTGTGTGGTTGGCCTGTGTTCAAGCATAGGCAGTCTCTTCCTTGACGCCATCAGCACTCAAACCCATACAGAGGTTTGAGGTTTAGTCCTCATCTAGCAGAAAACACTATTCTATAGAAGAACCCTTTTGGGTATCTCTACAGGATTCCTCTTTACTCAGAAAACACTAATGATCACACTTGCTGTGCCAAGAGAACATTCTCCTTAAGTCAGTCAAGTGGGAAATAAGAGTTGTACATCCTTCAACTGTATTCCCGATGTCAATATATTTTTAAAATACAGATACACTATGATTTTAAGGTTGTAATGATGATCTGTGACCTATTTCTAAAATGTTGTGTTTTTTAGAACATTTTGCAAGTGTTTATCTTAATATACTCAATTCTGAATTATCTATGCTTATGGGAGTCTGATAACGAACTGATATCTGAAAATTGACTCAGGCAAGGCCAAATCTTTACCAACGCTATGAAAAGGTAGCATACAGTAACTGTCTTGTCATTACTTATTCTGGGGATATAAATAATAATTAAAATTACGAGAAGGTAGGTAGCAGTAAGTGTGTGGGATGATCTGAATTAGAAACAATCAACTGAATTATTTTAGAAAAAGGTAAGCATTTTCTATATGATTGTATAAACTTTTCTGATTATTCAATACAAAAATACAATTCTTCAATTAATTATAAAAATAAACCCAACTTCTACTCAGTGAAAAAAATAGATGCACCATGGTCTTTTCTAGACATAGAGACTTGAACGACTGAATTTGGAAGTAGATGGCAACTCTCAGGGAAGACATAGCTTCTCTTCTAGCTGCTCTATCTTCTGTTCAGCAATGGACTGACTGGCTGGTTTCAGCTAGCCTTATCCTTCATCCACTTTGAGTTCTGGTTTGGAGCCATAACATCACAATGCAAAATTCTAATTACAGGCCTTGGCTGGTGAATTCAAACCAGGCTTGATTATATTTAGACTAATTTTAAAATGGCATTTTAACATAAAATACTAAAACTTCACATATTCCTATTAATCTGATTTCCACACTTTGTGCCAGGAACCCCAGCCAAGAAATCAACAGGGAAGCAAGTCAAAATATTTCTTAGCTATACCGCATTCTAAAATTACCTACTTCACGCCAAATCCTATTGCCCATTCTTACCTATCACACACCCCCAAGGGAAGCACTTTAGTGAACATGACCATTTGTTTCTGGTTTGCTTCCAAATTAAAAAGGCATTTAGTTCCCCCTGTAAAATAGCTATTGCCAGACAACCTGAATCTTTATTTATAGCTGGTTATTCATCTCTAAATAACCATGAAAAATAAAAAACGTGGAAAATTGTAGAACCAAAGACTCTTGCTTGATATGAAATGGTTTCCAGCAAGTACATAATCTAAGCCTCTTTTTAAAAAAAGAAGGTACTTGCAAGCTATTTAAGAATTGAAGTCACTAAAAAAAAAAAAAAACAGGCGTATTTTGGACTAATTATTTTTACTAGAGATGTGCTAGTTTCACCAAGCACAGTCCTAGAATTGGGCTGCCAATCCTAGAAATGTCTTCTCAACCATCTCCCTATTTCCATTCGTCAGGCATCTTATTTGAGTTTTAGGCGTAGGACTTCGGAGGATTTTTTGAACTACGAGGACAGAGTAGAGTGGTTCTTCTCCCTCCTCCTGGTCTAGTCCATGGCTGTCACGTTATGAGACGTATTTGGACATATACCCACAACCCAAAGGTAAGCCAGACACTCTCCCCAGCCGTTCACAACAGTCAGAAAATCCAAGTAAATTCTCTTGAGCAAAGCCCTTCTCAGGAGACAAGGGAATAACCCTATCCAGGCCCAAGGCTATACATTTATATGGAAAGACTGCTGGCCTGAGTTTTTACTCAAATCTATATACAGTGTATGTTATTATATCGTTATAGCAGGTTGCATGCAGAAAACCTCACTTTTCCATAGTTTTACTCAGTATATACTCCTATAGGCTGTAATTCCACGGCCCTTTAAACAGTCTAAAACACACCTTGATGCTAGCGTCATTTTTTCTACTCTGTGTGGTCTTTTAATGAGCCATGGATCTGAAGTCAATACCCTTTCCTAGCACAGACATTATACCCCTATCACACTGTAAAGAAGAAAAACATCCTGTTCAGAGAGACTGATTCCACTTAACCTGGGGACGCCAGAACCACGTGTTTTAGTTAACAAACATGAAAGAGCCCACTGAGCCAAATTAGACTTTATGAAATTCTAAATGCAATTCAATATTTCAATAGTGAGATAAAAGGCATTTCAAGCAGGTGCAAATCTCCCTCCTGCTCTGCTGTGAGTGCTAATTAATGAGCTGCCCTTGACTACTGGGTAAAGATTTTTTTAAAAAGAGAAGTAGGCAGGAAAGGTCAGGTGTCTAAGGCTTAAAATTAAAGAGTAAATTCTAAAGTGTCATTAATTTTGGCATTAAAGCCAACATCTGGATAATAGATGGCCAAGAAAGAAAGAAAGGAGAGAGAATAAGAGACAAAAATGACAGGCTTTTCAAGGGGGTGGATGTCTGCAAATGCCAAAGAAATGAAAGTGGTTAATGATGAAAGAAAAGAAAAATGAGAAGATTTATAGCAGAAGGCAAAGACAGTCGATTTGTTCTAATGTCAATTTTTAATCTGCCTTGAAATTTCTTAAAATTCAACATAACAAATTGTATTGTATGGCATTTTAATGCTCCATGTGCATTCAGTCTTAATAAATATGGCTGGCAGATATTGCTGTCTGTGCTTTACAATATTTCCTCATGTATAACTATCCCAAATCCATGCAGAAACAACTCAAAAGTTCAGTCATAAAGAGTAGCATTCTTTCTGCTCAGTGAGTAATCTCATCTTGCTATACACCTTGGGGAAGTTCTGTATCTTCCACTGTTCTAGCGCTCTGTGAGTTTTTCTCATCCTTGAAGTAATATCTGTAGTAAAATTATTTCATCTGCTTCTGACATATGAAAACATATATTCTAATGATGTGGAAAATTATTTTACAAGAAGTTAATGTAATCTTTCCATTTCCACCACTTCTCAAGTTTTTGGACATTTTTTTCCCCCAGAGAGAATATTTAATGTAATTTACTTGGCAAGAATCTGCCTCTCTCTCTCCCCCTCTCCCTCTCTCCCTTTCAGTTTTTAAAACGATACCCACCCGATGTAACTTGTGCAGGGAATGTAAAATAAAAATGACATCTTAAAAAATCTGAAGTGTTATCACATTATTTTTTGAAGACTTCGGCGTTAATGTCAAAAAAAAAATAAACACTGGAAAAGGAGTCATATTTCTACAATATGTAGTGAATACAATAATGATCCTTAAAAGTCAATAAATTATGTCACTGATAAAATAATTACAGTATTCTATTTTTCATTAAAATAGCATCACCAATTTCCCCAAAATAATCTTTAACTAAAACAGACAGTGTCACTTTAACACTGAGATGGTTTGCTGAGTAAGCCTCACAGGAAGAACTTGGGCACCTAGATAACTGGATTATTACCCTGACACCTTCATGTACCTCACTGCTATAGAATAACGTCCTTATCTAACAGACAAGAATTCGGTGATAGATGAAAATCATACTTAGCAATAATTTACAAGACAAAATCAGCAACTTATTTTATTGAAAAAGTTAAAGGTATATTAACCAAGATAAATATTACAGTTAAATTACAAAAATGAACACTAATTTTACCTTATGTGAGAAGGTCACATCAGTATTTTTAATTATCCTAATGAATAAATGTAGAAAAATTATTTTCATTTACTCTGTCACAACCTTATCCAGACAACCAACTAGCCTTAACATGGAGTAACTATTTTGATTACGTAGACAAAAACAATATTTGAAAGATGAAATGAATCCTTAACATTTAGAAGTATTATACCGATGCATACTAAAATACTGCTTTCATGCCATGCATAAAATATGAGGAAACACAAGGTGATGATAATTTTATACTTTTAGTTGGAGAGGAAATAATAAGACTGACAACATAAAAGATAGCCTCAGAATTTTGCGTACATTTTAAATACGTAAGATTTGGGAACAAAATGTATTGCCTTGCTTCTATATGAAGCTGAACATCTTTAGAGTCTACCCTGATAAGCACCAATCTTTTGTGTATATTTATCCAATACAATATTGATTTTTCCTCCCAGTAGCACCTATTATATTCGCCGTGCACAGAAATGGAAATAGAGAGTTGTTGGATGAATTAAATTGTATGCAGAGGTAGCTTTGTTAGGAAAATGTCAATAACCTGCATTTCCTGGGCCTGCTCCAATCCCACTGAGGTTCGTAATCCGTAAAGCGAGGTTCAACTCTAGCTATTCCCCAATCCAAGGTAGAAGGTTCAAGATAAACTCAGGTTCATCAACATTGAATCAATAATTCATTACTCGGGCTTCCCTGGTGGCGCAGTGCTTGAGAGTCCGCCTGCCGATGCAGGAGACGCGGGTTCGTGCCCCGTTTCGGGAAGATCCCACATGCCGCGGAGCGGCTGGGCCCGTGAGCCATGGCCACTGAGCCTGCGCGTCCGGAGCCTGTGCTCCGCAAATGGGAGAGGCCACAACAGTGAGAGGCCCGCATAACGCAAGAAAAAAAAAAAAAAAAAAAAAAATAATTCATTACTCAGTATGTCTACCCTTCTCAGGGATAAAAATGTAGTGTGACTATTAATATTTTTTCCTGCTTCTCCTCTCATTTTTCTTAAAATGACACTGAAGTTGATTTAAGACAAAAAATGTTAATTTTCTACTTCTACCATTATTACTAAAGACATTTGCAAAGGTTTCTAATGAAAACACCAAACGATGAACAACGAATTTGTGAATTATGCAGAAAATAAGTTTTCTATAAAATTAAATCCCAAGCATTAGGAGGTAAGGAGATCTTGAAGTTCAGCACAGCGTAATCCAAATGAGTAAGTTCTTACTAATTTATCAGCACTGCTCTACATCTGATTTGATAAAACATAGATAACTTCTATAAAAAGAGAGATGGTTCATTCACTGACAATCTGACTTTTATATCAGGGCACTGGCCCATACTCAATGTGAAGACGGTCCTGCTGTTCTAACAGATACTGCACAGTTGAACATCTTTAGAGTAGCCATGCTGATGCGTCCCTCCAGTTTTAAGAAAGCTGGCAATGCCCCTTCCCATGTGCAGAAGAGAGAGATTCTTTTTCTTTTCTTATTGAAGTGTAGTTGATTTACAATGTTTCAGGTGTACAGCAAAGTGATTCAGCTTTATATGTGTGTGTGTGTGTGTGTGCACGCACGCGTGTTCTTTTTTAGATTCTTTTCCATTACAGGTTATTACAAGATATTGAATATAGTTCCCTGTGCTATACAGTAGGTCCTTGTTGTTTATCTATTTTATATACAATAGTGTTATATGTTAATCCCAAATTCCTAATTTGTCCCTCCCCCCGCTTCCCCTTTGGTAACCATACGTTTGTTTTCTATGTCTGTGAGTCTGTTTCTGTTTTGTAAATAAGTTCATTTGTATCATTTTTTTTTTCAATTCCACATACAAGCGATATCATATGATAGTTGTCTTTCTCCATCTGACTTACTTCGCTTAGTATGCTAATCTCTAGGTCCATCCATGTTGCTGCAAATGGCATTATTTCATTCTTTCTTATGGCTTCTTTAAGAGAGAAGTTACATGCTGCTGTGTAAAACAAAATGTGTGCATCAATCAATGAGAAGAGCTTATCCCATTGACTTCCTGTATGCAGGCAAATCCTCCACAGGATGGGGGACAGAGTACAGAGTGGGGACGGGACGGGGACAGGTCAGTTTCACTACAGCATGCTCTGGAGCACAAGGACAAAAAGAGGACTCTCCACATCCCCACTTTAAAACACAATTTGCTCCCTTACGTGCCATCTCCTTCGGTATCTTTTGTTTGATAGTGAAACCTGGAACTACAAGAGGACCAGGTGCTGACACGTATTTAAACATGCTGCATGACGATGACTCTTGCAGTATTTCTATATGTGATTGCTGAAAATAACTTAGTTACTTCATTTTTTTTTAATCTTCACTTCATCCTTATGTTGTGAGCCATTTCATGGAGATGAGAAATTTAAGATCATTTTAAGCTCATTAGAAGCATTTTTAGCAGATGAGACTGGGACAGGTAGGAAATTTAAAAGCCAATGTAAGGGAGGAATCCAAAAAATGATACATGCTGCTTTAAACATTTTATTTTAACTGAAAATATAGATATATTGACAATCTTCTGAGGTTGAAACAAGCCCTTTTCTTTGAGTACACCTACTCTAATTGGCGGACCATGACTGTCTTTCTTAAACAAAATGCAACTGTATGCATCATTTCAACTTGGGTGTCTCCAAAGAGAAGTCTGCAATAAAGGGTTGACTTAGTAGGCTTGGGTGTGTGTTCAAAGAAACAATTGGCTCCTGGGAGATAATCTCTAAACCCTTAGAATATCCTGCCTGGTAAGACTGTATACCTGGGGCCTTGGGCCATGGCAAATAGTTTATGCTAACAGTGCAATGTGATTAATGCCTGTACATTTATCACCTAGGGCCCAGACCGCCACTCAGTTTGACATCTGGAAGAGCTGGAGACTGAGTAGGTCAGTCTGCTGCCTACGTGACTGGCCCCAGTAGGAACCCTGGACACAGGGTCCAGTGAGCTTCCCTGGTTGGCAATACTTTCTATACATCCCATATCATTGCAGGGAGAATTAAGTGTTGTCCATACAGCTCCACTGTGGGAAGCAAACTGAAACTCTTGCCTGGTCTCTCCCAGACACTATCTTACACACTTTTCACCTTTACTGATTTTAATCTGTATCCCTTTGCTGTAATAAACTATAACTATAATTATGAGTATAACAGCTTTTCTGAGTTCTGTGAGTCGGTGGAGTGGATTATCAAACCTGAGGGTGGTCTTGGGGATCCCCTGTACTAAAGTGAGAATTTAAAAATACTTATAAAACAATTGATATAAAATAAATATAAATTCGTAAACTCTTCCTTTATCTATTAAAGTTGTCTTCCGACACCAACTTTGGCAGCTTTTGTGAACTCTTTTCAAACATGAAAATGAATTTAAATTAATTCGATTAATTTATAAAAAGACCAAGTCTCTTTCCTTTTGCATCCATATTTTACCAAGTTGCAAAAGTCGTAATTTGGTTATTTAATGAGTGTAACAAACAATTTCTGAACAAAGAGTGTAACTCTTTGAAAAACTAAAACAAAGTGCTTTCCCTATTACAAGGGAGTAGAAAATATTCCCACAGAGTATTGGTGTGTGAAGTTAAAAATATCCTCCTCCCAGGGACTCTGATCATGGGATTCTGAGAGACAGACAAGGAAATGATACCTGGCATTTCATCATCAAAAGGAATAGATTTCTGTTTCAAAAGTTCAGTGTTATAAAAGTACTTAATAGAAAATAACTTTGGTATCTATAAGATATCAATCAGTAGGGTTGGAAAGAAGCCAAAACCAAGAGTATTTTAGCAATTGGGGGTGGCAAGGAAGAAAGTATTTTACAATAAAAGCATTGCAATAATCATGTATTATGTATATATGTACACACACACATACATGATAAATGGAAAGCCTCTCAGAAGAATTTAATTCTTGGGTTTTGAGATAGATGACTATTGTAGATAAGTGAAGGTTAACTTAGCCAAAATTTTTATTTACTTTTTGATTCTCTAGCAATATGGCACTTGAACTCCGAAGTTATTTTTAATAGAGTACATGCATATTACATATACAAACAGCTTCTTACCCTTAAATGTGTAGCCCTGGAAGAAAAGGACTTATTTTCCCAGTGTGTTTTGTTTGTACATCTGTGGAGGAGGAGGGGCACTAGAAGAGTTGTTTTATAAAAACTTCTGTAAGGCACTGAAAGCACAAAGCAGGACTCATGGTGACAGTGGGATAGACCACAGGACTAAAGGGAGGGAACAGAATTTCCCCATCAGGGAGGCTTTTGCAGGACACTGGTGCACAGAACAAGCATGGTGATTTAAACAGAACACCAGACCAGTCTCCACGTGGAAGAGAAACAGAAGAGCAAAGGGTATCGGGCTTTGGTGGCTTTCAAGGGGCATCAGTGAACAGGCTATAAAAGAGAGAAGTGCTATCTACCACTTGAAGGATAAAAGGACTCCCCATGCCCACCACCTTTTGGGAAAAAAGCCATACAAATGCCTTTTTGTCAAGTTATTGTGACCCTATGTTTTATATTCCGGGCTGGAACACCTGGAGATACAGGAATCACACATGTAAACAAGCCAGCAGATCTGAATACAATCTATTAAGTATTACAACAGGTATAAGCATACAGTGATCTAAAAAAGGGAGTACCAGAGCCAATGTGTGTCGGGGAAAGGGAGGGAAATTTGGGAAAGCTTCACAGAGGAACTGGTGCTTGAATTAAGTAAGGAAAAGTGAGTATACATTTACCAGGCAGCAACGGGCTTGATGAGCATTCCAGGCAAACATCTAGAGGCAAAAGAGAGTATGGTATGTTCCAGGACTAGTCATTATTTGAGTAGGCTAAAGCATAGGGTATACATGCAGATGGAGTGACAGTAAGTAAATCTGGAAAGGTATAACTTGGATTTGTCCATTGCAAAGCTCCTTCAATTTATATACATCATAAAACTTTCTTTGGGATCTTTGTGATCAGCATGCTTGCAAGTGGGGGAGTTGCTACCAGTTGACAAGGCTGCCCAGTGGATACGTCTGCCAAGATTTTGTTGGATTTTGTGAAAAAAAACACAAAACAGGAAATTGTTAGAAGGCAATCTGGACCTTCACAAATGGCTCTACCAACAAGGACTGCACATATATGATCCCTTTGAGGGAACTCAAGATATTACTACCAAAAACTTTCATATAACTTGTCCAAGAGCATATGATTGGTTATTTACAGAGCTACGAGTATGACAATATTCTCAGACTAGAGATAAGTCTAAGTTAAACATTGGAGTCTACTATAAAAATTCCTCCCCTCCACTCCTACTTAGGCAAAAGAGCTCCACTACCAGTAATTCCCAAATAGCTCAACAGTCACAAAACTTAGAAAGGGCTGAGAAACTAGAAGAGAGGCAGAAAGGGAGTTTGGTAATATAAAAATAAAAAAGCTGATCATTTAATATGATTTCATATATGCCATTAATATTTCATTGCATTTCCCCGAGTGTTCAGGGACATTATTTTGAAAAGGCATCCTTGATATTCAGCCACAGTCATTTCAGCTTGAAATGAAGAGCCAAAATGCATTTAACTAAATATACCTTGGTTGCGTTATTCCTATACGAGAAAAAAGACACTTCTCTATTACTAATTATTTGGCAAGATTATAACTGGACTAAATTAGCAAAGACTACAAAAAAATTACCCAGAGTGATAATCCAAACCTCAGAAGGTCAGTTTGAACACTGCATGCTGGTTATATATTAATAAAAGTGAATAAATCAAAGAACATGCCTGTGACTTCGAACATTTCTAACATTTAATATATTTTAAACTGCTGCCCAAAAAAGTGGCTATTTATTTTCTCTAACATTATTCCCTGCTTCAGACTTAAGTCTGCCTTCCATAATTCTGAAAGGCATAACAGTGAGTGATATATGAAAGGAAAACTACAGCTTCAGATAACACGTCTTCCCAATTTTACAAGCCATGGCAATATTACTTAATAAGCAAAAGCTGACTTCTGCCAACATAGACCTCTACTTGCTTGAGACAGGGAAATATATAGTAGTTTACAAGAAGAACATTTGAATAATTACCATTTTATAGATCCTCCTTGACGGCAGAGAAGAGAAAAACAGCCAATTGCACTTTAGAACAATCCTTCACTGGGGAGATGTTTTTAGTGAGTAATATTTCAAAGACTGTTCAAGGATGAAAAAAATATTTTATAAACAATAAATATTTTAGTGACTCCATGGTGAAAATTTCATAGTATGGGTTTTTTATATGGTATATTTTCATTCCACTGCAATTCCACTAAGTGCAATCATTTCTAAAATTACAAATGGTCAAGAGTTTCCCTACCAAGTTAAAGTCATCTGTATATTTCCATACCAATTACACTTTCTAGAGAATCGGTTTCTACATGTAAATGTGTCCATAGTATTTAAAAAATACTTATCAAGACAACTCAAATAGGTAATTTTATGAAAATTATCTACTGCTATATAATAACAAGAGATTAACTGCACATAATATGGGAGCCATAAATAGATTTGATTTAAAAACTAGATTATTGAACTTAGTAAAACAAATGACAAGGTACAGATTTACAAATCTCAGAAGGCTTATTTTCAACGTTGGATGCAACTGAACCCCTAAGCTGTTGATCCGATTTTCCAAACTCTAGAATCAGGTGGGAATTGAGACCAGAAATACTTCCAAGACACTAAGACTGTAGCTTCTACTCCCTAGATAGCCCATAAGGATTTATTAAATCCTCTAGAATGCTAGAGTTTAAATGCTTACGTGGTATAAGTGAATATTCCAGTTCTCAACTAACGGAAAGTGGAAGTCAAGACAAGCTGAGGGAGGAAATGACAAAGCCACTAACTGTAGGTTAAGAATGCTTAGTAGGGGAAATGCTGATTCTGATACCTTGGCTGCCAACTTGAAAAACAATATATAGTTGTACCTTGGGTCAAAGGCAAGAAATGAAGTCCAAGTTGAGAACCAATCCGAGTCCAGTTGGCCCTCTGTGGGAGCTGCCCTGATTGTATAACATGCCCCACAAACAACTTCAATTATAAATGATTATCTTCATTTATTCCTGGGTTCCATATGCAATTTAAAATTTGGAAAAGAGAAAACCTTTGTTAAGAGAAAATAGCTCCAACAGAGAGAAGATTATGTGTCTCCTTTACTTCCACTCTCTGGAAATTAGAAAGCAGGCCATCCAACCCAAGAAAAACTGAAGAGCAGAAAAAATTCATTATATAGGAGATATGGGATGATGACTAAAACTCGTTGTTAAGAATAAAGTAGATTGGGAGAAGCAAATCCGTTGTACGGAAAGGTTTTACTTCCTGATCGCTCGAAACAGTGATGATTTCAGGAGCAAAAAAATCAGGATTCTTCAGAAAAGTGGAAAGAAACAAAGAGTTTTGCAACTAGTAAGATGGGGGATATTTTTTAATTGAAAGCTGTAAGTGTTGAGAGTTACTAAGAAAGAACATCAGAGAGAAGAAGACGTGAAATTGACCCGGTGACAAAGAACATGCTCCAAGGAAGAGGGGAACTGAGAGGATTATGCCAAAGGACGCATGAGATTAGAAGGAGTATTTGATTACTTTTTCTTATTAATTTTCAATTCATTTCAAATGGGCCTCAAAGGACTTTCTAAAATAGCTATAAATACCAAAGCATAAAATTAATCAGTGAATAACCACTGAAAATTCAATAAAGCTCTGATTGGGGTCTGGACACAGAAATACAGAGTATAAGGTCTTCTAGAGTTGCATGAGCTGGGAAACAAATTCAGCTTTAATTTTTCCAGGATTCAAAGCAAAAAGGGATGCGGGAAGAATGAAGTTACTAATTCTTTCTCTTTAGCGGATCGTCGTTCCTCAGGAAAACCCTTGAAGGAAAAACGAAAGCCTTGGGCTGGTCCAGGTTGCATGAGCTGTGAGGGTTCTGCAGGGAGATGATAACCAGAAATAGCAAGAAAGTGGGAGGCATGGAGAACACCAGAGCTTCTTGGTCGCCATATTTAAATTTCGAGGAATAGATGACACAGTCCCGGTGACTATGAATGATACGGATATTTACTGAGATGTTCCAAACAGTGTGGAATGTTGTAGGACTCTCCATACATATAACCCAGGTCCCACATTTCTCATCCCTGCCAGGCTCGGGGAACACCTACCCTGCCAGGATGACATTGTCCTTGTCCCCGTACCAATCTGTGCCCTGCCCTCCCCTTCTTTATTTGTTTTCCTCTCCACCCAGTTCTTCCTGCCTCATCCTATGGAACCGCTGTCCCAGCGTGGCACACCTGACTAAGCTTCACTCTGTGCCTCTTTGCCTCACAGAAACACAACTCCAGCCTGACTGCACATCTGCCCTATTCATTCTCTCAGGACCCACAGTCCATGGATGGACACCAAAGCTGCACTCAGCCGTCTCTTAAAGGCACCTGTCTTTTCCAGGCCATCATTTTTCCTTATGTTACAGTACGACAGTTTAGGTAATTCTGTCTTCAGTACATTTTCCTAATTCATTTTGTCACCCAAATAAGCTGTGTAATCAATACTAAGTCATCCTCTTTAGTAAATAACTGAAGGTCATTTCTTTATCATGTAGCTCACAACTGCTGCAGGCAATATACTTTATTGTCTTTATGAATATTGAAATAAGAGCAAGATTCTAACAGGAAACACTACAGGACTATATACATGCCCCTAAATACACTACGATATTTCTTGACTCCATACTTTGTATATGTTATTTTCTTTTTCTGGGATGTTTTCCCATAACGTTTTATCTGGCCAATATTACTCCTCCAAGAGTCCCCTCTTTTCTGGTACATGTCCTGAGCCATCTCAGGAAGCCAACGGTCGTCTTTTGTGTCACTGCTGCACTCTGTATATACACTAATGGAAAAAAAAAAATCTCTCACAGCAATTAACTTACACGTTTATTTGGTATATACTCTACTGAGAAGAACGAGTACTTCAAGTGAAGGTCCCAGTACATTGGCAGACAATAAATATTTGTGAAATAAGTGAAATTTTCTCAAATTGTAATCTCTTACTCAAAAAAATATGTTAGAATTGCTTTCAATAGGCACGGCCAAGCTGCCCATGATAATCTATTTGGTTAGGTTTAAACCAAGAAATTATGATTCCTTCGAAAGACTTACCCACACTCTGTTTCAAGGCCATTTTGGAAGAAAAAGGCCACAAAATATTTGAAGAGCTAGTGATATTTCTCTATTCAGTAGTATCAAGTCTCAAGATCTGTGATACTAAACTTCTTAAAGGAGTAGCCCTAGCTGATGGTATAGCGTGGGACACAATACAGTTCACATTAGAGCATTAAAAAGCCTCAAGGTTGTTAGAGATAAACATTTGTGAGTAAACAAATTCAGCTTCACATTAACACATATGTTCACATACGGCTGAGCAGTTCTTTAGAAAATAATACTTATCTGCCTCCTTTCCTGTAGAGCCATGTTCACAAGTATGGACTAAGTTCTGATTTCACGCAATTTTAAAAGTCAAACCAACTTTCTTTATCTTGCAAAACAGAAAGGAAAGTAGGGGGGATGGAAGGAAGGAGGGAGGGAGGGAGGGACAAAGAGAGAGAGAGAGAATGAGAAAGGGAAAGAAAGAAAGAAAGAGAGGGAGGGAGGGAGGGAGGAAGAAAGAAAGATGGGAACTACCATCTGCACGACAAAGTGAATTGACATTTATACATTTAATAATCTTTTCCACGATGCACTATCTTGTATATAGCTTTGAAGGTTTAGCAAGAAAGTGAGTGACATGTTTAGCTATATTTTGCTGGTAAGAGATCTGGTCACCATCAGCACCATGCCTTTTCAGGTCAGCATCCAGTTCTTAATATCCTTTTAAGACACAGGAGGGCATCTTTTATTGATCCATTAATATATGACTCAGGTGTGCCACAAAGCACAAAGACACTGCCTAAGAGCTTGAGCTAGCAAAGTGCCCTGCAAGCAGGGTAAAGGATGATCTGGAGGGTCTTGGCCTAAATGCAACACGGAGAAAAATGTTTCAAAAGTCATTTTTGTTCTTTTACACTGGAGAAAATATTCACCATATAAAACAAACAATATAAGAGGTGCAGTGAGGAGAAGACATACAAGGAAAGACATATTTTGAAAAACATCGCAAAGCCTTCTAATTTTGACTTCCCACCCCCCAACTTCTATAGTGGTTTTATCTGCTATCTCCTGCCTTCTGCAACAGCTCCCCACAGGGGACCTGGCTCCTTCAAAATTTCCTTCCCTTAAAAAGACTAGGTTGGGGCTTACTGCGCTCTTGATTTAGTGTAAATTTAACATTGAAACAATCTTGAAAGAAACTCGGCTCCCCTGCAGAGGACTGCTGGAAAATTAGCAAAAAGGACCAGAGAAGGCATTGTAAATCGTCACCTCCCATCCCTCCAACAGCCTCCCTGGCGCCTTCAACTTCATTAAAAAAAAGCCAATTTAGACCTTTCAAATGGCTCCCAATACTGACTTTTCTATCTCAGTGAAGAGTGAAATTGACCTCTTTGTAAAGCACAGCAAGGGGGTAGAAATTAGTTTGGAGGGCCCCCAGCACCTGCCCCCTCACCCACCTCCAGAGACCAAGAATCACAGGTCCAGGACCTTTTCCCTGGCATCTGTTTTTAGAAAAGTATTCTCAGAAACTGTTTACAGCCAACAACTGGTCTCTTATTTCCACCGCTGTTTCAAGTTCTGAATATAATTCTCAGTTATCATAAAGCCTACGATTCAGTCTGTGATGACCAGCTGACCTGCAGGACTTGACAGGATTAAGAACTTGGCAGGAACCATCAGTTTAAATCCACCACCGCGAGACTATGATGCTCTAAGCGCATCTCAGCCCTCCAATGTGTCTCATTTCCTTCTCATCTTAACATTATCTTCAGCTGTAACTGTCACCACATTTTCTAGTAAACTCTAAAAGCCCAGTGAAAAAACTCAGAGGGGAATGACAGCCCTTTTGACATCAAGACTTGCATGTGATTTAGAAGCATTCTGAAACAAAGAAAAAGAGGAGTGGGTCCAAAATGCTTACAAGGGCAGGCATTTTGCTGTTGTTTTCTGTTAATTTTACTTTCCAAGATCCATATCATAATACAACATATGTCACAAGATCCATGTTTGGAAAACAGATGCTACTAGAAAAAATGTCTCCTGATTAATATTGTAATACTCAGGTTGAACATTTAATAAGGTCAAACCATGATATACATTTATTAGAATCAGGAAGAGGTAGGAAACCACTAAAGAAAATGTCAGAGCAGGTACCACATGTCTCAAAATCATTAACAAGATCATACGTACTTATCCATCAACAATCGAGACTTAGAAACACAATCTCAGCATCCTAGTTATCCTGACCCGGACAGCCTCAATTTATCTTCTGACTACTGAGTATTCTGCTTGCCTTCTCTCTTCTCTATACTTCCTCAGTCTAACTCAGGAGAGGGAGAATGTGGGGTGGACACATCTCAATGATAAAATCCCTAAACTACTTACCCTGGGTTTCAAAAACCCCTTTGTTTATGCTTTCCCTTTGAGAAACTAAGTGGAGCTCCAAGTTAAGAAATGTAGGGGAGAACCAGAAGGCTTGAGTTTCACGTCTGACTGCCACTGACCAGTCGACAGGCCCATCACTTTCCTGGGCCTCAGTGTCTCCTCTGGAATGAAGTGGATGGATTAGATAACCTCAGAGCCCCCTTTCAACTTAAAATTGATGAATTACCCAGTGTTCTCAAACCAGATTAATACTGGATCTTCACACGGAGCAGAAACCCTATGGGCCATGTGAAATGCTTTCTCTTCCCAATAAAAGACCTCTTATTCAGAAGTCACAGATGGGACAAATCCAGTTGGGCTCTCAAATACCTTACTGTTACTTTAAATAGATTACTAGAACTTTGCTGACGGCGCAGCGGATAAGAAGCTACCTGCCAATGCAGGGGAAATGGGTTTGAGCCCTGGTCTGGGAAGATCCCACATACCATGGAGCAACTAAGCCCATGTGCCACAACTACTGAGCCTGTGTTCTAGAGCCCTCGAGCCACAACTACTGAGCCTGCATGCCACAACTACTGAAGCCCATGCGCCTAGAGCCCGTGCTCCATGACAAGAGAATCCACCGCAATGAGAAGCCCATGCACCACAACAAAGAGTAACCCCCGCTCACCACAACTAGAGAAAGCCCGTGCGCAGCAGTGAAGACCCAATGCAGCCAAAAATAAATAAATAAATAAATTTATTTTCAAAAATTAAATTAAATAAACAGATTACTAAAAACAAATAAACAATACTCGATGAGAAATAAATATTGAAGGCAAAAATAATACAGAATATTAATAGGAAGTATCCTCTTCACCATTTTGTAATTCACTTCTTTCTATTTGCTAACAGATTTAAAGTGAACCTAAAAATGTTCTTGGATTTAACTTACCAAAATGTTTTCTGATTAAATTACTTAACATTCTTAATAAATATATTTGCTTTTACAGAGTTCAACTCTGCTAGCACATGCTGCTCTTGTTCACTCTGACTCCCCTGTCTTCTCCAGCCTACCTTCACTGACCTTCCTGGATCTAACCTCTTATTAGCCTAGATGTGAATCGTCAGCAAGCATCTACTACCAAGGAGAAAAACTCTCAAACCCCACCTAAACCCAAGTTGTGCTCCACCATCATCTGCCACAACACCTGAGATGAACTTCTCCTTTGAGATCTGGTAAAACTGTTTGGGCTCAAAGCACTATAATCCTGAATTTCAAGATCTACTTGAAGGACTGTATGGGTGGAGGACCTTCGAGATGGCAGAAGTGTAAGACGTGGTGATCACCTTCTTCCCCACAGATACATCAAAAATATATCTACATGTGGAACAACTCCTACAGAACACCTACTGAACGCTGGCAGAAGACCTCAGACTTTCCAAAAGCCGTGTGGCTGACAGGGTCTTGGTTCTCCAGCTGGGTGTCAGGCCTGAGCCTCTGAGATGGGAGAGCCAAGTTCAGGACATTGGACCACCAGAGACCTCCTGGCCCCATGTAATATCAACTGGCAAGAGCTCTCCCAGAGAACTCCATCTCAACACTAAGACCCAGCTCCACTCAGTGACCAGCAAGCTCCAGGGCTGGACAACCCACGGCAAACAACTAGCAAGACAGGAACACAACCCCACCCATTAGCAGAGAGGCTGTCTAATATCATAATAAGTTCAGAGACACCCCAAAACACACCACTGGATGCAGTCCTGCCCACCAGAAAGACAAGATCCAGCCTCATCCACTACAACAGAGGCACCAGTCCCCTCCACCAGGAAACCTACACAGCACACTGAACCAACCTTACCCACAGGAGGCAGACACCAAAAACAACGGGAACTACGAACCTGCAGCCTGCAAAAAAGGAGACCCCAAACACAGTAAGTTAAGCAAAATGAGAAGACAGAGAAATACACAGCAGATAAAGGAGAAAGGTAGAAACCCACCAGACCAAATAAATGAAAAGGAAATAGGCAGTCTACCTGAAAAAGAATTCAGAGTAACGGGAGTAAAGATGATCCAAAATCTTAGAAATAAAATGGAGAAAATACGAGAATTGTTTAACAAGGACCTAGAAGAACTAAAGAGTAAACAAACAATAATGAAAAACACAATAAATTTAAAATTCTCTAGAAGGGATCAATAGCAGAATAACTGAGGCAGAAGAACAGATAAGTGACCTGGAAGATAAAATAGTGGAAATAACTACTGCAGAGCAGAATAAAGAAGAAAGAAGGAAAAGAATTGAGGACAGTCTCAGAGACCTCTGGGACAACATTAAACGCACCAACAGTCAAATTATAGGGGTCACAGAAGAAGAAGAGAAAAAGAAAGGGACTGAGAAAATATCTGAAGAGATTAGAGTAGAAAACTTCCCTAATATGGGAAAGGAAATAGTCAGTCAAGCCCAGGAAGCACAGAGAGCCCTATACAGGATAAATCCAAGGAGAAACACACCAAGACACATATTAATCAACCTATCAAAAATTAAATACAAAGAAAAAATATTAAAAGCAGCAAGGGAAAAACAGCAAATAACATACAAGGGAATCCCCGTAACGTTAACAGCTAATCATTCAGCAGAACCTCTGAAGCCAGAAAGGAGTGGCAGGACGTATTTAAAGTGATGAAAGGGAAAAACCTACAAACAAGATTACTCTACCCAGCAAGGATCTCATTCACATTCGACAGAGAAATTGAAACTTTTACAGACAAGAAAAAGCTGAGAGAACTCGGCACCACCAAACCAGCTTTAAAACAAATGTTAAAGGAACTTCTCTAGGCAGGAAACAAAAGAGAAGGAAAAGACCTACAAAAACAAAAACCCAAAACAATTAAGAAAAAGGTAATAGGAACATACATATCAATAACTACCTTAAATATAAATGGATTAAATGCTCCAACCAAAAGACACTGACTGGCTGAATGGAAACAAAAACAAGACCCATACATATGCTGTCTACAAGACACCCACTTCAGACCTAGGGACACATACAAACCGAAAGTGAGGGGATGTTAAAAGATATTCCATGAAAATGGAAATTAAAAGAAAGCTGGAGTAGCAATTCTCATAACAAACAAAATTGACTTTAAAATAAAGACTACTACAAGAGACTACTACAAGGACACTACATTATGATCAAAGGATCAATCCAAGAAGAAGATATAACAATTGTAAATATTTATGCACCCAACATAGGAGCACCTCAATACATAAGGCAAATGCTAACAGCCATAAGAGGGGAAATCAACAGTAACACAATAATAGTAGCGGACTTTAACACCCCACTTTCACCAGTGGACAGATCATCCAAAATGAAAATAAATAAGGAAACACAAGCTTGAAATGACACATTAAACAAGATGGACTTGGTTGATATTTATAGGACATTCCATCCAAAAACAACAGAATACACTATCTTCTCAAGTGCTCATGGAACATTCTCTAGAACAGATCATATCTTGGGTCACAAAAAAAGCTTTGGAATATTTAAAATTGAAATTGTATCAAGTATATTTTCTGACCAAAACGCTATGAGACTAGATATCAATTACAGGAAAAAAAAACTGTAAAAAAATACAAACACATGGAGGCTAAACAATACATGACTAAATAACCAAAGGATCACTGAAGAAATCAATGAGGAAATCAAAAAATACCTAGAAACAAATTACAATAAAAACACAACGACCCAAAACCTATGGCATGCAGCAAGAGCAGTTCTAAGAGGGAAGTTTATAGCAATACAATCCTACCTCAAGAAACAAGAAACACCTCAAATAAACAACCTAAACTTGCACCTAAAGCAATTAGAGAAAGAAAACCAAAAAAACCACAGTTAGCAGAGGAAAGAAATCATAAATATCAAATCAGAAATAAATGAAAAAGAAATGAAGAAAATTATAGCAACGATCAATAAAACTAAAAGGTGGTCCTTTAGGAAGATAAACAAAACTAATAAACCATCAGCCAGACTCAAACTAAAAGGTGGTCCTTTGAGAAGATAAACAAAACTAATAAACCATCAGCCAGACTCATCAAGAGAAAAGGAAGAAGACACAAATCAACAGAATTACAGATGAAAAAGGAGAAGTAACAACTGACACTGCAGAAATACAAAGGTTCATGAGAGATTACTACAAGCAACTCTATGCCAATAAAATGGACAACCTGGAAGAAATGGACAAATTCTTAGAAAGCACAACCTTCTAAGACTAAATAACAAAGAAAGAGAAGATATGAACAGACCAATCACAAGCACTGAAATTGAAACTGTGATTAAAAATCTTCCAGCAAACAAAAGCCCAGGACCAGATGGCTTCACAGGTGAATTCTATCAAACATTTAGAGAAGAGCTAACACCTATCCTTCTCAAACTCTTCCAAAATATAGCAGAGGGAGGAACACTCCCAAACTCATTCTACGAGGCCACCATCACCCTGATACCAAAACCAGACAAAGATGTTACAAAAAAAGAAAACTACAGGCCAATATCACTGATGAACACAGATGCAAAAATCCTCAACAAAACACTAGCAAACAGAATCCAGAAGCACATTAAAAGGATCATACACCACAATCAACTGTGGTTTATCCCAGGAATGCAAGGATTCTTCAATATATGCAAATCAATCAGTGTGATACACCCTGTTAACAAACTGAAGGATGAAAGCCATATGATAATCTCAATACATGCAGAAAAAGCTTTCAACAAGATTCAACCCCCGTTTATGAGAAAAACTCTCCAGAAAGTAGGCACAGAGTGAACTCACCTCAACACAATAAAGGCCATATATGACAGACCCACAGCCAACATCATTCTCAATGGTGAAAAACTGAAACCATTTCCACTAAGATCAGGAACAAAAACAAGGTTGCCCACTCTCACCACTATTATTCAACATAGTTTTGGAAGTTTTAGCCACAGCAATCAGAGACAAAAAACAAATAAAACGAATCTAAATCGGAAAAGAAGAAGTAAAACTGTCACTGTTTGCAGATGACATGATACTATACATACAGAATCCTAAAGATGCTACCAGAAAACTACTAGAGCTAATCAATGAATTTGGTAAAGTAGCAGGATACAAAATTAATGCTCAGAAATCTCTGGCATTCCTATATACTAATGATGAAGAATCTGAAAGAAAAATTAAGGAAACACTCCCATTTACCACTGCAACAAAAGAATAAAATACCTAGGAATAAACCTACCTAAGGAGACAAAAGACCTGTATGCAGAAAACTATAAGACACTGATGAAAGAAATTAAAGATGATACAAATAGATGGAGAGATATACCCCGTTCTTGGATAGGAAGAATCAATATTGTGAAAATGACTTTACTACCCAAAGCAAGCTCTAGATTCAATGCGATCTCTGTCAAACTACCAATGGCATTGTTCACAGAACTAGAACAAAAAATATCACAATTTGTATGGAAACAAAAGACTCTGAACAGCCAAAGCAATCTTCAGAAAGAAAAACAGAGCTGGAGGAATCAGGCTCCCTGACTTCAGACTATACTACAAAGCTACAGTAATCAAGACAATATGGTACTGGCACAAAAACAGAAATACAGATCAATGGAACAGGATAGAAAGCCCAGAGATAAACCCATGCACATATGGTCACCTTATCTTTGATAAAGGAGGCATGAATATACACGGGATAAAAGAAAGCCTCTTCAATAAGTGGTGCTGGGAAAACTGGACAGCTACATGTAAAAGAATATAATTACAACATTCCCTAACACCATATACAAAAATAAACTCAAAATGGATTAAAGACGTAAATGTAAGCCCAGACACTATAAAAATCTTTGAGGAAAACATAGGAAAAACACTCTTTGACATAAATCACAGCAAGATCTTTTTTGAACCACCACCTAGAATAATGAAAATAAAAACAAAAATAAGCAAATGGGACCTGTTTAAACTTAAAAGCTTTTGCACAGCAAAGAAAATCATAAACAAGATGAAAAGATAACCCTCAGAATGGGAGAAAATATTTGCAAACGAAGCAACTAACAAAGGATTAATCTCCAAAATATACAAACAGGTCATGCAGCTCAACATTTAAAAAAACATACAACCCAATCCAAACATGGGCAGAAGACCTAAATAGACATTTCTCCAAAGAAGATATACAGATTGCCAACAAACACATGAAAGGATGCTCAACATCACTAATCATTAAAGAAATGCAAATGAATAGTACAATAAGGTATCACCTCACATCGGTCAAAATGGCCATCATCAAAAAATCTACAAACAATAAATGCTGGAGAGGGTGTGGAGAAAAGGGAACCCTCTTGCACTGTTGGTGGGAATGTAAATTGATACAGCCACTATGGAGAACAGTATGGAGGTTCCTTGAAAAACTAAAAATAGAATTACCATACGACCCAGCAATCCCACTACTGGGCATATATCCTGAGAAAACCATAATTCAAAAAGAGTCATGTACCACAATGTTCATTGCAGCACTATTTACAATAGCCAGGACATGGAATCAACCTAAGTGTCCATTGACAGATGAATGGATAAAGAAGATGTGGCACATACAGCTTGGTGCTTGGTGCTTGGTGCTTTGTGACCACCTAGAGGGGTGGGATAAGGAGGGTGGGAGGGAGACGCAAGAGGGAGGTGATAATGGGGATATATGTATACGTATAGGTGATTCACTTTGTTATACAGCAGCAACTAACACAACAATGTAAAGCAATTATACTCCAATAAAGATGTTAAAAAAAAAAAACCTTTAGCAAAAAAAAATTTTATATATTTGTTTTTACTATATGTATAGAGATACCAGCTGAAGTCCTTTAGGGAAATCTTTTTCTCTAGTAGGAGCAAAATCTTAAGAAACAACCACTTTCAGATGCAAATTTATACAGCCACTATGGAGAACAGTATGGATGTTCCTTAAAAAACTAAAAATAGAACTACCATATGACTGAGCAATCCCACTCCTGGGCATATACCCAGAGAAAACCATAATTCAAAAAGATACATGTAGCTCAGTGTTCATTGCAACACTATTTACAATAGCCAGGACATGGAAGCAACCTAAATGTCCATCAACAGAGGAATGGATAAAGAAGATGTGGTACATATATACAACGGAATATTACTCAGCCATAAAAAGGAACGAAATTGGGTCATTTATAGAGACACGGATGGAACTAAAGTCTGTCATACCAGAGTGAAATAAGTCAGAAAGAGAAAAACAAATGTCATATGATATCGCTTATATGTGGAATCTAGAAAAATGATACAGATGAACTTATTTGCAAAGCAGAAACAGAGACTCAGAGGTAGAGAACAAACATATGGATACCAAGGCAGGAAGGAGGGGTGGGATGAATTCGGAGATGGGGATTGATATATATATACTACTATGTATAAAATCGGTAACTAATGAGAAGTTACTGTATAGCACAGGAAACTCTACTCATTGCTCTGTGTTGACCAAAATAGGAAGGAAATCCAAAAAAGATGGCAAATATGTATACATGTATATGTACAGCTGATTCACCTTGCTGTAAAAAAAAAAAAAAAAAACAACCACTCTCCTGTTTAAAAACTAACTACACTTTACCATTGGTCCAGTAATAAAATAAGGTCTTGGGGAAGTGAGTAAGGCGTGACTAATTTTATAATACCTAGAATATCTCTTAAATCTTCTATGTTTTTGGTTTTTTTTTTTAGTTTTAACATCAATGCCTGCATGGTAAAAATTATCTATAAATTGTACAAAGCATTACTTGACAAAATAATCTCCATTATGGAGACATCAAAATCACTGACACTATTTCAGGATTATACAAAGATATAAAATTCTGAAATTGAAGTCCAACAGTGAGACAGGAAACTGAAGAGTCCCAAATATGGAGCTAGTTCTCAAATAGCCCTGCCAAAGTTGAAGCCTGCATTCCGCTAGCCAGAAAGCCCAAAACAAATGATTCTGCCAAACTGAACAGCTATTTTGTTTAAACTTTTAAAAAATTAATACATTGAAAGAAGTTTTAATAATGCTGAACACATTCTTTCCCATGCAAAAGATCTGAATGTCCCAGTCCTTAATGTGTTTTTTAAGCAAAGGATCATGTATAATGCGGCTGTCACATTCCTCATGCAATTCTCTGTAAATTAGTAGCTTATTTTTAAAATACTATGCACAAGTCTATGGTTGGAAATAACTGGCTGAAGGAAAAATAAGATGCTGTATCATGTTGTTAGCAGCATGCTTCAAATGCAGGAACCTGTCCAACACGTATGATTTAATAAACTGTGTAAGAGAATTTAAATCAGTTATATAATGCTCATTAAGACAGCTTCAGTGCTCTATTCAGCCGAGTACTAAGTTATCCATCCATAGTGCCAACTGCAACCAAACCTTAATTGTCCAACAGAGGTCTCAGTGGTTATATGCATGTCATTCACACACACGAAGGCAATATTTATCAGGATGTTAGTTTGAAAGTGATGGGATGGGCCAGGAAAAACTGAAACCTAGATACTGTCACTCAGGTCAGAGGTCAAGTTCCAGGAGCACAAGCTGGGACTATGAGAACTGGACAGCTGTCCTGGATCAAGCAGGGAAATGTTGCGCATCAGAGGAGTCCTTAGAAGATGAAAAGAACAGAAAGATACTAGGAGTCTAGAAAGACAGTGTTTAAGGTCAAGGAAGGCAGATGGTGACACCAGCCTAATGAATGAACCAAAGTGCACTCTGATCCTAAACAGGTCGTTTCCTCTCTGCCCTGTTCCATGTCTTCTAAGAGAGATGGTGGCACTGGGCTTACTAGCACTTACTGTAGTCCTCAAGAGGTCGAAAATCCATAGGAGAGCTTCACAAGTGATCCTCATGAAACAATCAATCTCATTTCATAACTGCCCAGCAGCTTGAACAAGGCTGCCACCCTCAAAGAGAATAAAATCTAGCTGAAGGGACAAAATAACCACCCATATCAGTGCAAGGCAATAATTGACCCAGTGCCTAACTTTGTGGCACAAACACTCCCTTTCCCATCCTAGCCGCAAGATCTGCCTCCTACATAAACACACAAGCAATGTCTACACAACTTCGTCACTTATTTCACCACTTATACCCATGGAAGCTGTCTCATCCTGGCATCTGCAGGGGCCACTCAACCCCTGCCTCTCTCTGTCTTACCATCAGCTACTACCTATGTCACTCTCTGAACATTTCAAAACTAGGCACTAGACAGTCATCCACCTTGTGCCTCTCAATTCACCAGTGCCTTTGCCAGCCAGCCCATTGAGGGTCCTAGTAAGTGGGCAAATTGGGTAACACCAAGAATATCCCAGCAAAAGTAGATCTATAGTTCCACTCTTTTACTGTAAAATTACTTATTCTATTACCTCTCTTTGTATGTTTTACTTGTTTTTATAACAACACTTTCCTCCAGCAAGGAAGCGGATAAAACCTCAGTGTGCAGCCCAGCATACTCCATTGTATACATTTATTCTTAAAACAGTAAATCGGAGAGAGTGAAACACAATAGAAAAGTTGGCAAGCTTTCATTTTCTTTTAGTTTAAAAGTATGTCAGTTATAGTTTATTATCTCAATGATAAATTTTAAAATAACTTACTGGAATCACAGCTTATTCATGTAATGTTGTTGTCAGTTGTAAGCAGCCTAAGTTATGTTATTAAATTATTTGTTTTACAATGCTCTGTAATTTCCATGAAAAGGAGACATTTAAATGATAGACTTCTAATGAAAAAGACATTGTGATGGAACATAGGGCAAGCAACCCCACTATCACCCTCCCCTCTGATACTGTTAATTTTCCCTTAACCCACACCAATGCCATCAACCTCACTCCTAGAAAAACTGCCTAAACTTATGGAGTCGTCATTAATAAAAAAGAGAGAGACTGGTGTCAACTGTGAAAGTGAATTATATATATTAGCATATAAATCAAAATAGGTAAGCCAAGCTTATTGTTTCTGGCAGTAGGTTTTAATCACATGATAGTTTTTTGTTTATCTTCTAAAAATCCCACCCAATTAGATAAAATTGTTAATCGATCTCAACTGAAAAAGGTTTGGACAGCATATTCTTAGTAGGCTTTTCTATAGGATTAAATAACAAAAGTTTATTGCTTTTCATTAATTTATGTGGTCAGCTTATACTAGGAACCTACAAGAAAAACAGTAGACAAATGTCAGAGATGTATAGAGTGTGGAAGGAATACAGCCATCAGATTTCTCAGTATCATGAGAAAAACATATTCAGATGCCCAAACTGGAGACCAAGTGTAAATCTCAAACCACTAGGCATGGGTAAAAGTTCCTATATAAGACATTACAAATCACTTTCTAGGCATTGACTTAGTTAGCCCCCCCCCCCCCCTTTTTCTTCTCCATTCATATACTACTACTACTACTGCTAATAATAATTCAGATAAACTCAGAATTCTGAAGATTTTTATTTGGGAATTTCAAATTCCCAGAAAATAAAGGGCTGTATATGTTAAGACTAGGTTCTCAGAATATGACACGTGCTTGAATTTACGAAGCGGGTAGTGCATGATGATCGGCTGTAAAAATTCTGACCTATTTATAAAACACTGGGCTAACCTGCAGGATGGGAGAAAATAATTGCAAATCATTTTTCTGATAAGAGGTTATATCCAAAATAGATAAATAATTTATACAACTCAATAGCAGAAAAGCAAATAATCCAATTTTAAAATGGGCAAAGGACCTGAACAGACATTTTTTCCAAAGAAGACATACAAATGGCCAATAGGTAGATGAAAAGATGCTCATTATCACTTATCATTAGGGTAAAGCAAACCCAAACCACAATGAGCTAACACCTGACACCTGTTAGGATGACCATGATCAGAAAGACAGGATATAACAAATGTTGACCAGGATGTAGAGAAAAGGGAATCCTTATACACTGTTGGTAGGAAAGTAAATGGCTGTTCATACAGCCATTATGGAAATAGTTTGATAGTTCCTCAAAAGATTAAATACAGAACTAACATATGATCTAGCAATCCCATGTCTGGGTATACATACAATGGAAATGAAATCAATATCTCTAAGATAAATCTGTACTTCCATGTTCCTTGCAGCATTACTCATAATAACCAAGGAAAGAAGACAACCTAAATGTCTTTCAAAGGATGAATGGATTAAAAAAATATAGTATGTATATATATGCAATGAAATCTTATTCAGCAATAGAAAAGAAGGAAATCCTATAATTCGGGACAATATGGATAAATCTGGAGGGCATTACACTAAGTGAAATAAGCCAGACAGAGAAAGACAAATATGTGTGATATCATTTATATGTGGAACCTAAAACAAAAAAAGGTGATTTCATAGAAATAGAGATGCTCGTTGCCAGGGACTGAGGGGAAAGGAAAATGGGGAGATGCAGGTCAAAGGGTACAAATTTTCAGAAATAAGAATAAGCTCTGAGGATCGAATGTACAGCATGATGACTAGCGTTAACAATACAGTGTTGTATATTCGAAAGCTGCTGAGAGTAAATCTTAAGCATCTTCACCAGAGGGAAAAAAAAAGAAGTTACCTATGTGAACTGATAGATGGGCTAATTATCTTGATATTGGTTAATTATTCCACAGTGCATATGTACATCAAAACATCACATTGTACACTTTAAACATATACTTTGCCAAATATGTGTCAATTATTCCTCAATAAAGGTGGAAAAAAAGAAAAAAAAAACACTCAGGATAAAATGAGCCTTGGTATAAATCAAGATAAACAACCACAGCCATCTTATAAGGTCAACTGCTAGCAGGAACACACCCTATAACTAAAGAAAAAAAGGCAGTTACAGATCTCACAGCTTGAAAAAAAAAATCCTGATACAAACATGTTATTTTGATCAATTTCAAATCAATAAATTATTCATAAAATATTTTTCATAGAAAAAAAGACACAGATGAGCTAAATTTTGACTTAGCACTTACAGAAGAGGTCACCATTTTTCTTTCCAGCATTATTCCTGTCATAACACTCTCGGATTTCAATTTCTACAAAGATGACTCTGCCTCTCCTCACTCAAATGATTTTTTCCTACCTTCTCCAGACCACTCATTTCCATCACCAGACTCTAGATCTCATGATTACCAATATCCTGAATCTCCAGATTTCACTTGCAAGCATCTCATTTCCTAATTGTCCTCACTCATTCTCTATCACAAACAACCTGTAGATTCCATCAGGATCTACTGATTGGTCCAGCTCCTGGCAAAAATTCTATCTGTGATCTTTCAGGCCTATGGGAGAAGGCTGCCCTCCCCACTCCAGACCTGATGCACAGCTGATGCATCACAGGACCTGAGGGGAGGTGCAGTCAAGTGCTCAGGTCCCCAAGGTTTGCCACACGCTCTTTGGCATGCGGCCCTCTGAGCACAGCACCTTCATTCAGATGCCTCTTTACTAGGATCTTTGGCCAAGACTTTCCTCAGGAGCTTCTGCCTAGACCTTCTTACTGGAAGGAGAGGAAACTTTTTTTTTTTTTTTTTTAACTGAAGCATAGTTAATTTACAATGTTGTGTTACAGGGGAACATTCATCATCTCATAAAGATAAAACATTAAAGAAATAGAAAAAAACGTTTTTCTTTGTGATGAGATCTCTTAAGGTTTACTCTCATTAGAGTAGAGTAGATCATTTTAAAGCTGGCCCCATTCAATAAGAATTACATGAACTACACACAAGATAAACTCTACCCAACACCTATTGGATGTCTCCATGTCTAATGGTAACAGACACTTGGAAGTTAAAAGGATAACTTAATAAAAAACTAAAGCTTAAAGAGGCCGAGGCTACAGAAGCACAGAAAAGATGACAAGTGACATGTGTGATATTAAAAGTCAGGAAAATCTTGAATGGGTAGGACTGTTAATAGGTCTCTCAAACTCCTAACTTAGGCTTGACTTGGGTGAGCTTTTGGTGTAAGTAGCAGCCTCTTTCCAAGAACCTGATCTGGTATAGTTCATTTTATGTTGAGCCATCATAATATTCTAGATATTCCTTGTATTTACTCACGTTTGAGAAACTGAGGTAGTTCACTGTCAACCTACCCATGTTATTTATTATGATAGACGTTTAGAAGGACTTATCCTCCACCATGCCAGATTTTCAGTCTCTCCATACTTGACATTGTTTTCTGCATATCAGGGTGGAGGTACCAGCCCCTGATTTTTTTTTTTTTTTTTTCAGTATGCGGGCCTCTCACTGCTGTGGCCTCTCCCGTTGCGGAGCACAGGCTCCAGACGCGCAGGCTCAGCGGCCATGGCTCACGGGCCCAGCCGCTCTGCGGCATGTGGGATCTTCCCGGACCGGGGCACGAACCTGTGTCCCCTAGCATTGGCAGGTGGACTCTCAACCACTGCGCCACCAGGGAAGCCCCCAGCCCCTCATTTTTGAAAGCTTTGAATATAAGCAGTAATTCATGAAGGCATCTGTCAAGAGAAGTGGTCACTTTCCAGCTAGTGTTCAAAACATGATCCACTATTTCATATATTTCACTGACTTTCTATGCTTTCATTTTAATGCACAAGGTCTTGTCACAGGGCTGACAAAGAGTTAGGTACTCAGTATGTATTAGATAGTGTTTCAAGGCTGCCAGCCTTACTCCTTGGTATATATTTTCCACAATGCAAAATGAGTGAACTTCCTAAATAGAAGTCTTATAAAAAGTCACTACTCAAATTTAAACCATTTGGTGTCTCCTGTTGCACGTGGCATAAAATCGAAATCCACTAAGATGTTCTACCAGATTGTTCAAGACGTGGCCTCTGTCACTTCCTCAGCCTTACCTCTCAAGTTTCATTCCTGCCCTCTGTGTTATAGTCACAGGTAATTTCCATCAGTTCCCCACACATCCCATGCTCCCACATCTCCAGACTTTGCAAATGCAGTTCTCTTCATTTGAACACCTTTTCCCGCTCCTCCTTGCCTGGCACTCACAGCCATTGCCTTGGCTATGAATACCCACCGCATCTTGGAATACCAAGTGCATGGTGCTTTTGTGATTGCTAAATTGTCTGTCTCCTGCTCTGGGTTTTAAGCTCTGTGAGGGACAGAAGCATATTATCTATCTATCTATCTATCTATATATATGTTTATCTTTGTAAGTCCACAAAATAGCAGACTTCTTGACTCCTGGTAGGTACTCAGTAACAATTTTGGGAGAGTATCAGTAACTGAATAAATAATTTAGACTGCTGCATGGCCTTACACACAGGAAAGGGGTGCTCTGTTCATCATCTAGTCTGGTCAGGAGTACATGTTTATTGGTAAATCTCTCATGTGTTTTATCGACATGAATCAATCCCCACAGCTCAGTCATCAGGTTTGGTGGACCTTAAAAACCATTAACCCACTGAGGTGCAACCACCTTAGCCTGACTAGGCTGAGGTTAACTAAATAAGCCTGCCTTTGCTACTTTTTTCAAAGACAAATCCCATAGGTTTAAAGCAGGGATTCCACACTCATATGCCTACGGGGCCAGACAAGCATCCTAAGTGAGTGGCATGGATAAATGCACATCGTGTAATAGTGGGGGGTGGAGGGGGGCGCCGGGAAGGCGGAGATACTGAATGAAAGGAGAATGCGGGCCTTTAGTTAAGGGAGTAGACATTGCTCAGCTTCAGTGAATTATTCCCAGAACTAGCTGTTATTTTTTTTACACCTGGAAAACTAAAACTTGCAAGTGAAGCTACTCATTTAAAACTCTGACTTATTAAAATAATGGGGAACAAACAAGACAAATCTATGGGTCCTATCCAGCTTCTGTGAATTATCAATTCATGATCTTGGCTCTAAACCAATGGGAAAGAAGATATAGAGCTTGAGAGTGCAGACAGGTCCACACTGATCCATCACATCCATCAGTGTCCTGACCTTGGATCAGCTCCTTCTACCCAATGACAATTCTAAAACCTCAGTGTTATCCTCAAGCACCCTCCTAACACAGAGCCTCTCACTCTCAACAGAAGATCTTGATTCCTAATTCATAAAGAAAATCACAGACATTAGGAAACAACTGCCTCATCTTCCCATTCTCAATCTACACACTTAACTAACATTGAAACCATCCAAACTCAAAGGAGAGGTGATCCTTCTCTTCTTTAAGTGGAATCCTCCCAGCATTGCCCCTAATACATCACCTCCATTAATTATCCTCTTCTCTCAAAGATCTTCAACTTCATCCTTCTGCTCAACTTAGCAACAATTTCATCTTCGGGGGGACAAAGCTCCTTTGACTGCTTACTGCCTTCTCCCCTTATTTCCTTTAAATTAAAGCTTATTTTTCATACTGTTCAATAACCTTTACTATTATATTAGCATAGATTTATAGAACAGGAAGCAACCATTATTTTTATTGGCATATGCTAAGTTTTTTGACTCCCCCAAAATATATTACTTAATGCCATCTATTTATCTGATAAATATTTATTCTCCTAGTTAAATACAAAGCAATGCTCACAAGTGGCTCATTCTAAATCCCAACTGAGTTCAAAGCTCCTCAACACAGTTGACTCACTCTGCCATGGGTCATGGATCTCCCGCTCACATGTCATAAAGACAGAATAAAATCAAAGTAGGGAAATGGGCCCAAATAGTTTAGTTGACAGTAAATACTTATCTATGAGCACAGCCAATGTCTTTACTATACACTGAGTCTTAATGATATTAAAATCAATTTAGATTAGCTATTTTATTGATATTCAGTTTGTGACTATAGATGGAAGTATAAAAATTCCATATGTATAAAAGAGATTGTGTTTCTGAAAGTTTCAACACAAAAGCCAAAATATGAGACAGACAGGCATGTAGGTAATGTGGGCAATGGTTCTAATGGGTAATCTTTTATCTTGATTATGATCATGTTTTCCAAATCATGAGTTAGACGCTAGAGTGGGCTATAAAATCAATTTAGTAGATTGCGGCAAGCATTTTTTAAAAGAAATTACATAGAAGAGAATAGAAAATGGAGTGCATGGCACATATAAAAAGTAGTATTTATATCATGAAAACTATGCAGATTGGTATGTGTGTACATGTGCAGTGGACCACAATATAAAATATATTTCTTACTGTGGATTGGGGAGATATATATACAAGCACTGGTCATAAATGAGTAACCTATATTCTCTGTCTACATCTTTTCACTTCCTGATTTCAATCTGTTGTTTCTGCTCTAGCAAATCCACTAAAATTGCTCTTGATAATGTCACTGACAACATTCTACTTGTCAGATTTGAGGGACCACCTTCAGACACAGTCATAGTTGAATTCTCTGCAGTGCTGAACATTGCTCATACCTCCTTCTTACTTGTGTTGCCTTTGGTTCTGTGACATCACTTTCTAATGATTCTCCTGCTATCTCCCTGGTGTATCTCTCTAGATTTTGTTCCCTGGTTCCCCTCCCTCAGTCTTCTCCAGAAATCCTGGTATTTCTGAAGAACAGAGCATGGGCCTCAGAGATGCCACACACACTAAGATTGAACTTTACCTATGCCACTTATCACCTCCACTTAGCCCCATCCACCACCGTCTCTCACCTGGATTATTGCAGTAGCCTAATGACTCATCTCCCCTTTTGTCTATTCTCAAAGGGTAGCCAGAGTGACCCTGGTAAGACGAAAGTCAGATCAACTCATTCCTTTGATCAGAACCACTCACTGGCTCCATGACCTCCTTCGGGTCTTTGCTCAAATAGCATCTTCCTTGTGAGAATTTCCAAGCCTCTCTCTTTAAATATGTCATTCTAATGCCATTACAAGATGCCCTGTCCCTCTCTCCTGCTTTATTTTTCTCCATAGCCCTTGTCTTAAATACAGTACAATTATTTATTTTGCTTGCTGTCTGTCTCCTCTTACTGGGACATAAGATCCAGCAGAGCAAGGATTTCTGACTATTTTGTAGACTACTATATCCCCCGCATCAAGAGTTAGTGGTCCATAGTAGGAGGCCCTTAAAATTTACTGAAAGAAGGAATGACTATCATCAATCACGTATTCTTCTTTTGATGGTGGTAGGCCTGAGTACACATGGCCCTGTAACTCTCCTACACTATTCTATGCACTATTATATGTGTAACATGATTTTTAATAGGGCTTTTAGCTATTAAGCAAAACATAAGGGACACTTATAGGAAATTGTCTGAAATTCATAACCAGGGCTTAATCTTGTGCTAGCAGTGTTCCTGCTGGCTGACTCTACAAGATGCAGGTATCTTCACATTGTCCTAGTTGTACAGATAATACAAATGTCCTAGAGATGCTACTCTGGGGTCCTTCCTTTTTATCTACTTCATCATACAATCAATTCTGTTGGCCTAATGGGTGGTAAAGATAATTCGATTCCTTTCCTTTATTTTCCTGACAATAGCCCATAATTGTGTAATGAGAGGAGAAAAATATTAGTAACTTATTTTCCCCTGAATTCCAACCAAATCACAACCTTAGTTTTTTTGTTTATTTACTACTATAGCATTTTAAGAGACATTTGCTCCTGTAAATGCACTAACTAACCCATAAAGAATTTTCCCCTATTAATAAATAAGTACTTTTCCCCTCCATTAGGGAGACCAAAAAAAAGTCAATTTAATCAACTTAATCTTCTCTCTACTCCCCTAATTTATCTCCATTTAATTTTCACAAGCTCACGATAACTCACTTAGGCATTACTATTATCCCCGTCAATAAATGAGAAATGGAGGCATAAGAGACTAGAAAGCTTGTCCAGGATCACTCAGATGTCAGGTAGAAGTGCTATGATTTGACTCTGGAGCCTAAGGCATGGAAGGAGATGTGGATGACAAGATAGAGGAGATTATCTTGAGAAACGTGATTGATCGGGGTAAGGGTAAGAGCAACTCCTACATGGCTAGGGTGACCAGGTAAATAATGGTTCTTCCAATGATCTATAGGAAAAAGAGGTTTAGCGTACAAGTTTATAAGATCAGTTTTGGATGTAAGTATGAGATGCCTGCGGGAATGAATTCTGAAGCTCAGAATGGTGCCCTGGGCTGGAGAAATAAATGTGGAGCTTAAAAGTAGTTAGGTAGAATCCAAAATCCTAGAGGGCAATACGTTTACCCACAAAGAGTTCCCTACATTTGGCAAATAGAAAAAAAAGAAAAAAAAAATGGTTATCTGCGAAAGAGGAGTTTTAATGGAATGAGAGATTGAATGAAAGATTGTTACAGGTCAAAGAGTGAATTGTTAGTGAGAAAGCAGAAACAGTGATAGTGACTTACTCTTCTGAGAAATGGTTATTTGCACAGAAGAAGGAAGTGATTGAACACTATCTGGAAGTCACAGGAGCTATTAAAAGTTTCTTTGCTGGGCTTCCCTGGTGGCGCAGTGGTTGAGGGTCCGCCTGCCGATGCGGGGGACGCGGGTTCGTACCCCGGTCTGGGAAGATCCCACATGCCGTGGAGCGGCTGGGCCCGTGAGCCACGGCCGCTGGGCCTGCGCATCCGGAGCCTGTGCTCCGCGGCGGGAGAGGCCACAGCAGTGACAGGCCGGCATACCGCAAAAAAAAAAAAAAAAGTTTCTTTGCTAATCATCTACTTTTGACGCCTTCTAAAATTGACCTTCCTAGAAACATAGCTCTGAAAGTCTCATGTCCCAGGAAAGACCTTCCTGGAGATGGTTAGCCATCTTCTGACTTCCCAGGAACCCTCCTGAAACAGCCCTCCTTAGAAAACATTCCATGTTATGGCCTCTCCCACACCATCAGAGTCCTAGGATCCTGCCCATTGAGGAAAGTTAATCTGTATTGGATGGATGCTAATGGCTACAGTGTTATCAGGTAACTTTTGTGTTAAGCAAGCCCTCTTGGGAATTCATGTTTTATTCCAAAGCAACATTTCACAAAGTTTGCTTTCTTGAAACCTAGCCTCTGGATGCAGTGAGTACTACACTAAAATATACTAAAGTAGGAAAGGTTCCATGGTCAACGAATTTTAGGAAATGCTGGGTTAAACAGAGTTAAACAGGTTTCTTTACAGCAGGATTTTCAGAGACTAATATTCTAATGTGCGTCGTAAAACTACAGGAGGGAGATATAAAATTCAGCATTTTCCAAAATTACCTGATTATAAGACTTTTTAAAAGTGTTATCACATGGATCAGAAATTTAAGAAGATGCCTTCCCATAGGACCAATGCTAGTGGAGGTTATTTCAGGCAATGTGACTGACTGATCAGACATCAAAATCAACACCATTTTAATTGTACCAAGTACCATCCCATTGAGCAGCCATGTTTCCTTCAGTTTACCCCACTTTTAGCACTCTCTTCACATGATGACATTAATTCGGGCACAGTCCCTTTTATAATGGGGATGGACCCTTGCTTGAAGGTTTAAATATTTGCTTTCCCTTTTAATGAACTAAATTCTACAGACTCCATAATAAAACTGGGATTAGGGCATATAGTATATTTCATTTCACAGCCCTGTGTGACTGACTACACGTGAGATAAATCTGGTGAATTAACTTGTTGAGCGTTGATATTATTTCCCTGCCTTCATTTTTTTTTTTTCCTTTTATAGCTTGTAAGCTCAGTTGTTACCAGGAAAATCAATAAACAAGCTTTCAAGAAAATTTACACCTAGGGAGAAGAAAGGTCCTTTTGCCTGGAAGTTATTCTTTTTCTTTTCTAAGGGAGTAATATCCACTCCACAGCCAGAGTTCACTTTCAAGTCAACAGAAGCCCAGTGTGCTCATGAGGACTCTCTGCTGGGAGAATTGGGCCCCCAAGTATTTTCAGAGGGATAGCATTTGTAACTGGGATAACTTCTGTGAATTGAATTTTTCTGAAAGTCAGGCAGGACTAAAGAAAGGGAACTAATGTAGCCAAGAAAATAAACCATTATCCATATGTCCAGGGCCTAGAAAAGAATGCAGGAAAGCCTACAAAATACAGCCTTTTCATGTGAATGTAAATGAAACATAACCCTATTAACTAGAGCAGAGATTCTCATCTCTGTCCTCTCCTGGAGCTCATACCTAGGAGATAGAGAGCACATCCTTTAGAGTTCTGCTCTGGGTCAAAAGATTTTTGTCATTGCATGCCAGTGTTTAAGGAGCTAGCCTTGGACCATATGTGGCAAATCAGAGCAGCACCATTCAAAAGAACATAGTAAGATGGTGGAAATGTTCTACAACTTTGCACTGTTCAGTATGATGGCCAGTAGTTACATATAAATGCTGAGCACTTGAAATGTAGCTAGTGTCGTTAAAGAACTGAATTGCCAATTTTATTTAACTTTAATGAATTCAAATATAAATAAGCACATATGCCTCGTGGCCACCATATTTAACAGCACAGGGCTAGAAAATGGAAGTGTGAATTCATCAAGTCAGGATTCCCAGCCTTTTAATAGGGGCATAGAGCAATATGCATATCCCAACCCATGTTCCCCAACCATTTCCATCCCTGCAAAGCGACATCACAAAGCCAATGGGGGTCAGGGGAGGAGTGCAGAACAAGCGTTGAAAAAAAATGTCCACAACTACTTGGCAAATTGAAGTAAGTTTAAGTAAAGGCACGGGTCAAAGCGGAATGGCAGTTACTGGGTGGGAGCAGGGTCTGACATACGTTTAGTAAGTAAAGGGAGTCCTGAGGAGGAGCTACAGGGTAAGAATGTAATGACAGTGTTGCAGTTGTCTATGGCTGCGTAACAAATTACCCCAAAATTTAGTCACTTAAATCTATGACATTTATTTTGCTCATGAATCTGCAACAACTTGGGCAGGACCCATGGAGGGAAGAGTGCATCTCTGTTCCACTCATCATCACCTGAATTGTCCCAAGGCTGGGAGCTGGGATCATCTGGACTTGTTTACTTGGATGATGCTGGCCTTTGGCTGTTAGGCTATCAGCCAAAACACCTTACAAATGGCTATTCCATGAGGCGTGTCTCACAACATGGGGACTGGGCTCCAAGGGAAAGTGTCTAGAAAGAAAGAAAGTCAGGAGGATTCTGTAAACTCTTTATGACCTCACTTTGAAAGTCCCATAGCATCACTTTGGCAGTACAGCTCTGCTCATTAGAACAGACACGAATCCACTCAGGTTCAAAGGAAGGGAAAATAGTCTTCACTTCAAGGAGGTTCGGGAGGAACACGTGGATTAGAAATGTTGCTGTAGCCATTTTTGCAAAATAATCCGTCACTGTTAGATACCATAGTTTAGGCTTCCCATGATAGAAACCTTAGTCAAACCAAACTAATAACAAAATAGAAATTTATTGTTTTAAGAAACCAGTAAGCTTAAAGTTTCAAGTATGGCTGGATCCAGTGGCTCAAATGATATAATTGCAACTTTCTCATACTTGTTCATTCATTCTATGTTTCTTGTCTCTTTCTTGTGTCTGTCTGTCTGTCGGTCTCTCTCTCTTTTCCCACCCCCAACTGTCCCATTATCCTCTCCAACTGGCAGAACGAAAGATTACTGGCAACTCTAAGTCAATATCCTGATAATTTTTGATCCTAAAGGAAGAATCTTTCTCTTGTATAACAAGTTCATGGAAGAACAGTGATTAATTTTGTTCAGGTCACAAACCCACCCCTGTCCAATCACTGGGTCCTGGGAAATAACGTTCCATAATAGGTCAGGTGAAGGTCCCCAGTCCACCCTAGCCATAAGTTATTTAACCTCAACGCATTTCAGTTTTCTCACGTGTAGAATAAAGATTCTGGTAGATTGACTGTAAAAATGACCCTAAGTCTCTACTCTTCTGTATCCAACCAATTGCGGTGTGACTTTGTAACTCCTTTCATCCAATGGCAGAGTCTCTTTTCCCATCCCTTTATTCCAAGCTGGACTTGAGATTTGCTTGGCCAACAGAATGTGGTCGAAATGGCCCTGTGCTAGTTCTGACTCTTTAGCATTTCTGCTCTTTTTCTCTCTGAACTCTGATACCACCATGAGGACAAGCTCAGTTTAACTGTTGGGGGAACAGAGATTCCACAGAGCAAAGCCAAATCAGCCTAGTTGTCCCAGCCAAAATCCCAGACACATGAGAGAATTCAGCCCAGATCAGCAAGACAAACCCACAGCTGACTTTCCAGCTGACTGCAGAGACATGAGAAAACCCACTAAGACCAGGGTAAACCACCCATATAATCTGCACACTTGTGCCAATGAGTTTTGCTCATTGGGTGTTTGTTCCACAGTAGTAATGACAAAACTGAAACAGAGATAACAGTAGGCCCTAATGCTTTGTACCGTGTTTAGAACAGTGCCTGGCATCAAATAAGCAGTCCATAAATATTTCCTATTATTATTATCCATGACAGCACCACACAGAATGTGTTTCCCAGCTTCCTGAAGAAAATGAGATGTCTGCCACAACTGTCATGAGAGCCAATACAGAATACTGATCTATCAAATTTTTTGCAATTTTAATAAATTAGTAAGAAAAGTATCAAAATCTAAGCATATTCTAATAATGGAAAGTAAGATATTTATTGCCAATGTAGTAAAAGTACATGATCTCCAAAGCCCTTCACACATCCTGTACAAACATCTAATATCTGACCTATGCACAGCTAACATATCACCAATTAGATCAAATATCAAACTTCTCCCAGGAAAAAATGGACAGTAACATTTTTATTACATGATTAACTGTCATTAATGATATTTATATTGTGTCAAAAGTTGGGACAAGAGTAATTTTATCTGCCCTAGTATTTTCAGACATAATAGTTTTATGCCTGATGCTATTTTCAACTGCAGACTTTAAAGGAATACATGCATTGGTTCCAAGAAAACATGATTATACACCTTACCTTTACAAAAACTGGAGAAGCACATGACTGAGGTTTAACTCCCTGTTCACTGTGTGCATATGGTGTGTGTGGGGGGAGCTGGGGTTTGCTTCACGGCTACTCTTCTCTGTCTACCCTCTCTCTCTCTCAGATAAGTCATTCACCCACTTAAACAGCTTCGGGCAAATTCCATAAGTTTCCAAACTCACGCTGTAACTTCTCTTTTGAACTCAACTCCACATTTCCGTTTCTGTTTGACTTTTGTATTTGGATGTTCTGCCACCTCCTCATCCTCAAAAAATGTGAATTCATTGCCTCTCTGGCCATCACCCACCAAACACGTGAATGGTGTTATGTGATCACACAAGGGAAAGAAATCTCCTAATTCAGTTCCTTACACATAACAAAAGCAGGATGAGTGATAATTCTCACCAATCCTGTTATTACTCCTGTTCTCCAGTTTTGTCTTCATACCCTAGGTATGGCTATGGCAAGTATTATTATCCTACTTTTTTTTTTTTTTTTTTT
>NW_006790911.1:1428149-1429235 GCF_000442215.2 Lipotes vexillifer | reverse complement strand
TTGCGGTACGCGGGCCTCTCACTGTTGTGGCCTCTCCCGTTGCGGAGCACAGGCTCCGGACGCGCAGGCCCAGCGGCCACGGCTCACGGGCCCAGCCGCTCCGCGGCACGTGGGATCTTCCCGGACCGGGGCACGAACCCGCGTCCCCTGCATCGGCAGGCGGACTCTCAACCACTGCGCCACCAGGGAAGCCCTGTTCTACTTTATTGAAGAGGAAAATAGTACACCCAGTTGTATAGATAGTCAAACATACAAGTATTGGTGGGTGGGCAGGTAGAGCTGCAAATACACACCGATGAGATTAATAATCACTGTATGAAGAAGGATAACAGTTGAGGCTAAATTTTATGGAAGTGAATTTTGATACTGACTTGACAGAATTAATAGTAGCTAACATATATTAAGCACTTACTATGTGCCAGTAACTATTACAAGTTAATATGCTAAGTTAATATTAACATTAACTCAATTATTTATGTATTTTTCTTGAACAGTTTTGTACAATAAACCAATATGAGATCCCCTGGGTTAAACAGCCTGCATTAGGTCAGGCAGCAATAAGCTAATAAATCAGCAATCTGGAATTTGAATGCAGACCATCCGGCTCCTGAGAAGTGTCCCTACCACACTCTGCTTTCTGAAATGAAGAATAAGAAGTTGGGGAGGGGAGAAAAAAGTAACAGCAAATGCAAAGTCAACAAGGTAGAAATAAGTCAATCATACACAGGCATGGGACTCAACCAGGTTGTACGGGCTACGAAGCCACACCTGGGTGAGGAATTGGGTGGAAGTGAGGTTGGGAGGATTTGAGATGCAGCAGCAGAGAAGTGGTCTTTGAACGTCAGGCTGAGCTGTTTGGACTTCTGGAACCACCCAAAGGGAACCTGACCCTCTGTCTGCTTTAACTTAAACCGTGTCAACACGCAGGCAAAAGAAGATGTTGAAGAGAAGGCACTGGTGCATATGGAAGTGGGAGTTTCTTGATGTGGAGCTAAAACACTTTGAAACTGGCAGCATCTCTCACTCAAAAGATTTCACAGTCTTCCCTGGTGGCGCAGTGGTTGAGAGTCCGCCTGCCGATGCAGG
>NW_006790911.1:1359834-1428039 GCF_000442215.2 Lipotes vexillifer | reverse complement strand
GCGTCCGGAGCCTGTGCTCCGCAAATGGGAGAGGCCACAACAGTGAGAGGCCCGCATAACGCAAGGGAAAAAAAAAAAAAAAAAAAGACTTCACATACATCTGTGTCATTGAACTATCTGCAAATGATGAAGAGAGAGACAGGCTGAAGACAGATGCCCTGGTCCCATCCCAGTCCTGACCCCCTTCTGGAGGGTTAAGTTCTGGAAGCACAGGAGGGACTGTAATACTCGAGCAAGCTGTGTGCTTCCGTACCAGGTTCAATGCTGAGAGTGCCTTAACTGAACATCTGGCTAATAATGTACCTTCCATGTATTAATGGCACTTACTCACTGCACCTGCTCCATCTGAGGAAATTACATGGGTCAAGTAACGGCAGCATGATTTCAAATGTTTGCCTCATCACCTACAAACATAATCAAAGAATAACAACCACAGTCTTGGGGAAAATCTTGGTTAAGTCTTTTTCACTAGCAGTTCTAAAACAGAAAGGCAGAAAATAAGAAACTTGCTGATAATCTCATAAACCAATAATTCTCAAATATAACAAATTCAATGTGAAAGGAATTATTTCCTTAGCCCCCTCCCCGAACCAACTAAAACAATTTTTTGAAAATCTTAAAAGTGATAAGGGTGTAACATCTACAGTTAGTATATTTCTTGGTAAAACTGGTTTCAGGAAAGGAAATGTTTCCACAATTCTCTTTTCCAACTTTTGCTAAGGTATTTTTTTAAATGCATTGAAAGCAAAATTTTTCCAGAAGAGTTGTTCCAAATGGGAACCTTTTTTCATACTTTTTGCATAACCATTTAAAAATCTGCTTGGTGCTTAGTCAACTCATAACTAATCACCTAAGACTGAGTTTCAACTGATAACTAAAATCCAGCAGATTAGTCTGAATCTTCCTGGTAATGTGAGTCAGATTTGACCAAATATTAACTGCATTATTTAAAATAACATTACTAATATCTATTGAACATTGACCAATACTACGATTTTTTATTAATTTCTGGGGAAAAAAAAGCATTTGCTATACTTTTACCTGCCATTTTAAGGACTGGACAATTACATGTATTATATTTCATGAAAAATCACATTCTTTTCGTATTTCTACATTGTTTTCTCTGTCATCTGGTGAGCAAACACCCGTAATACTCTTTGGCATCTATCAAAATGTTTTGAGTATCTTGTGACAAGAGAGCACAGATCCAGGAAAGTTTAGACATTACTAAGGAAACAGTGCACAAATGTGGATGCTGAAAAATTAATACCACACCATCTTCTGATAGGCTGTAGCTCCAAAAATGCTTCTACAGAAACAGAATGAAACAAGCCCAAAGCACAAATATTCGTGCCATCGCAGCATAAATGAATCATAAAGCATTAAAACAGAAATTTCAAGCTTTGGCATCAGGTCCAATTTCTGAGCAATTCCTCAGCCTCACACATATTCTTCATGTCATCTCATTGGTAGAGAGAATACTGGAAGTAAAAGTAACCTGTCACATGTTAACAAAAACAAGTTGGAAAAATATTTAAATATTTTTTTGATGCCTGTAGTCTTCCTCCTCATATCTCAAAAAATATTTTTTTAACCTGCAAAACAGGTACTTACTATCCTCAAGTAAGATGTTCTAATGAAGTACCAATTTTGCTACTAATTAAGGCCACAGGAACCCTAGGAGGCTGCTGCTGACATCTAGTGGCATTAATTTTTTAAACGTTATACATATGCGCCTTCAAAGTCTAGTGGACAGCCCATGTTACAAATTATTTGCCTCTGCTCACACCACTCTGCCTCCAGTGACATGCTTCCCCTTCCAAAGTAAGGCTACTACCGCAAAACTGAAGAAAGGAAAACCAACACATCTGCTAAAGCCTTAAAGGAACCTCCACACAAAAGCCAGCATCCTAGAGTGTAATCTCTTTGGGAGTGTTATCAGACCAAAGCGCTTGGACTGCCAATATACAGAACTGGTTCTTTATTGGCACATCGGGGAGAAGCAAACTTTGTTACTCCGGGTACCTGATGCTGGCTACTCTGCCACATTAGTGGGAATTTCCCTCCTACACCACAACTCTTTCTTTGCTACATTCAAATCGAAGTAAGTTTATCCCTATCTTAAATAAATGAAAATCAAAGCCTAATAAAATTGAATGTATTAGTATATACATACCTCTGAAAAAAGAAAAATTTCACAAGAATGCAACCTGGGTAGTCTGTGCTCTCTTCATTAGCTCCATCTCACTCAGTGTGTTTCCTTCTCTGTCTTTACTGTGTCATCGGCTACTGATTCCGCCTCAGCCAGCATTTTTCTACCATACATCTTCCTATGCTTGTATCACAGCACTCAGCTTCAACCCCTTCCACATACTGTCTAGGTATTAGTTCTCATTATAATGCCTCTCTTTAGGGAGTCACCGTTAATAGTTCTAAGCTAAAGGAAACCCTCCATTGATTTCATTAGCCATTTAAAAATGCCTTACAGTTTGATTTAACATTTTAGTATAGTGGGCCTACAATTGAAAATCAGCATTACAGGAGACAAGCTACTTCCTTAAGGGGTTTACGCCTCCCTTGAAGCATTAACTAAAAGCCAAAAATAAGTAGAAACACCCCAGTTTGTAATTCAACCTAACTAATTTTGCTCCACTGCAAATTAAAGTTCATAAACCAGTTTTCTGCTGATGTCCATTAAATTCAAATGCTTCCTTTGTTTCAGCACTCATTTGTTTTATAGGAATTCGACAATTTGTCAAAAATAAAACCCAATTAGTTCCGATTAGTATGTGACCTAGGACACATTTCAACAAATCCAGTATGTGCGTTGATATATACAAAGCGACATCATATCTTCATAGCTATATAAGCAGATAGTATTGATAGATGGGTTTAGTTCCCAACACAATTCTAACTTTTCAGAAACTTTTCTATTAAAAACTCTTTTGAGACATCACCTTTATTCATAAATCATACACACATTCTATATCTGCATCTACGCTCCACTTTGCTTACATGTATACGTCATTAGAATATTTGCATGATTGTTCATATTCTTAGGCTAACATATATAAACAAATCACATAGCAATTGGAAAATTTAGCAACTAAATATGCAATCATTGAGTATAATCAGGCATGCTATTCAACAACTGTATGATATAATTCAATCTTTCCAAAGAAAATATATATTTTGTGTAAGAGTGTCTTCGTCAAACTCGATGAAGTTTTTCTAGGAATTAGCACTGAACTTTTTTGTCTATTAAAAAAATAATATGTAAAGCCATCTGACTGACGCTTAAATAAGAGGAAAATTTTAATTAAAAGAATCTCATTCTCTTATTGTCTACCATTTGTAAATGTAATACACTAATTGGACCTATTTCTAAACAGAGTACAATCTTCTAGTCAAGATCCTATCCACACATTAACATAAATGCAAGAGTAGAGTTGGAAAATTCATCATTAACCACAGTGCTTCAAGCTAACATATATTTTTAAATTTACTGGTCACTTCCTAAATATGATGGTCATCAAAAATCATTCCTTTTACTTTTCAGATAATGATTTACTTTTTTGATGGATTATTCCATAGTTAAAACCAGTAATCAAGAAAAATGAACCAGTTGAATGTATCAGAGTTAAACAGACTAATATATATATTAAAATAAGCATTACCTTGGTCTGATTTTTCATAAAGGATAGCAGATCTCTTGCCAGGTGACACCATTTCTTTGGGTTCTGTGGGTAAAAAGAAAAGATATTAATAAAAACAACCTTTCTTTTCACCCTTTAAATGCTTCTTTAAAAATATTTATTAGTAATAAAGGTCAGAGAAGAAAATCATTTAACAAAATATTCAGCAGCTGCCTTGGGAACCACTTGCTTTAAATGACAAATAACTTCCCCAAAGGTCCCCTCTCCCCTGCAGCTGAAAACAAGGGTGACTGCCACAGATCCTCAGCCCTGTTTTCTTTGCTTCTCTCTCTTTTCTCACATGGGAACAAGACTAGCACTCGAGCAAGGAAAATAATTGGCTTCAATCATTTCAAAAGATAAGATGTAATCCATGTTGGGACAGAACATTTACTTGGAATGCAACAGACTGAAATGGAATTTGCAATTATCTAACTTAGTTTCCTCCCTCCCCCAGCGAGTATGGCTTTTAAAATGTTCGTGCAAGTTCGGGTGTTTTTCTATTCTGTCTTTCCACAAAAATGATAAAATGAGATATTGTGGATTGACTTAGTAAATAATTGCAGGTTACCCTCCTTAGGAGCTACAATTTTAGAGCTTTTCTATGCTGCACTGAACAGAAAAGTACTTTATAGGAGTCAAAAGTTATGAAAATATATCTTATTCCTTCCCTTAGCATATAACCATCTTGAGGAGTGTCCCATAAAAGATTTTATTGCATCATTATCAGAATGTTCACACTGCAAGATAAGAAATTCAAGTCTAAGCCATAGCTCTCCAGGAAGGACTATCACATAGATAGGTAGGAATTTTAAATTCACCCCTTAAGAAAGTTATTTGACTGAAGAAATATTAACAGTTAAAAGCAACGTTGATTATTTGACTGTAACAGTCATTATAAGAACAGTCATATAACTGCAATCACCAAAACATCTTACTAGCTGTGTGAAATTAGGCAAGGAAATTAAACTCTGTAAACATTCCTTTCTCATCTGTAATATCAGAATGCTAATTCTTTCTACTTCATAGAACTGACAGGATAAATAGGTGAGATAAATACACAGAAAGGACACAGAATTAATGACTGTTAGCCAATATAACTATGAACATCACTATTACTATTATTATCATTGTTTTCCTTTTTAAAAAAAAAATCTTGCAACCCCTTTGAAAATCACTGCCCTGATGAGCCACATGGTGCAATGACTAAAATCCTACCATACTGGATGTTACTTAATTTGCTGATTTATTAGTCACACCCTGTGATGGCAAAGGAAATAAAGAGTTGTTTTAGGTCTTTGGGCAGGTAAGGGAAAAAGATTAAACAGCATTTCAGGAGAATGAGTAACCTGTCACTCCACTGCACTAGCTTCCTTTGACTTTGCTGGGGATTTTAATTTAAATATGTCCTCCAAGAAATTGGGATACTTCAAGATTCACTTAAAGCAACTGAGCCCTGTCTGCTCTTGTAAATATTCAATCCAATTCAGAAAACATCTACTGAGCTCTGATTGCAAGGAAGGGTATACCAGAGACTTTAGAGAAACCATTATAAATAGAAAGGACTCAAGAAAAGCAGTTTAGTGGAAGAAAGGTTTGTAAGTAATTCATGAAAAAACCGTCATTAAACAACATACAACAAGACCCGTATATATACTAGCTATAAGAAACCCACTTCAGACCTAGGGACACATACAGACTGAAAGGGAGGGGATGGAAAAAGATATCCCATGCAAATGGAAACTAAAAGAAAGCTGGAGTAGCAATTCTCATAACAGAAAAATAGACTTTAAAACAAAGACTATTAGAAGAGAAAAAGAATGACACTACATAATGATCAAGGGATCAATCCAAGAAGATATAACAATTGTAAATATTTATGCACCCAACATAGGAGCACTTCAATACATAAGGCAAATACTAACAGCCATAAAAGGGGAAATCGACAGTAACACAATCATAGTGGGGAATTTAACATCCCACTTTCACCAATGGACAGAGCATCCAAAATGAAAATAAATAAGGAAAGACAAGATTTAAATGATACATTAAACAAGATGGACTTAATTGATATTTATAGCACACTCCATCCAAAAACAACAGAATACACATTCTTCTCAAGTGCCCATGGAACATTCTCCAGGACAGATTATATCTCAGGTCACAAATCAAGCCTTGGTAAATTTAAGAAAATTGAAAACGTATCAAGTATCATTTCTGACCACAACGCTATGAGACTAGATATCAATTACAGGAAAAACTTTGTAAGAAATACAAAAACATGGAGGCTAAACAACACACTACTTAATAACCAAGAGATCACTGAAGAAATCAAAGAGGAAATCAAAAAATACCTAGAAACAAATGACAATGAAAACACAACAGCCCAAAACCTATGGCATGCAGCAAAAGCAGTTCTAAGAGGGAAGTTTATAGCAATACAATCCTACCTTAAGAAACAAGAAACATCTCTAAGAAACAGCCTAACCTTACACCTAAAGCAATTAGAGAAAGAAGAACAAAAAAAAACCCCAAAGTTAGCAGAAGGAAAGAAATCATAAAGAGCAGATCACAAATAAATGAAAAATAAATGAAGGAAACAATAGCAAAGATCAATAAAACTAAAAGCTGCTTCTTTAAGATAATAAAATTGATAAACCATTAGCCAGACTTACCAAGAAAAATAGGGAGAAGACTCAAATCAATAGAATTAGAAATGAAAAAGAAGAAGTAACAACTGACACTGCAGAAATACAAAGGATCATGGGAGATTACTACAAGCAACTATATGCCAATAAAATGGACAACCTGGAAGAAACGGAAAAATTCTTAGAAAAGCACAACATTCAGAGACTGAACCAGGAAGAAACAGAAAATATGAACAGACCAATCACAAGCCCTGAAATTGAAACTGTGATTAAAAATCTTCCAACAAACTAAAGCCCAGGACCAGATGGCTTCACAGGCGAATTCTATCAAACATTTACAAAAGAGCTAACCTATCCTTCTCAAACTCTTCCAAAATATAGCAGAGGGAGGAACACTCCCAAACTCATTCTACGAGGCCACAATCACCTTGATACCAAAACCAGACAAGGATGTCACAAAGAAAGAAAATTACAGGCCAATATCACTGATGAACATCATAGATGCAAAAATCCTCAACAAAATACTAGCAAACAGAATCCAACAGCGCATTAAAAGGATCATACACCATGACCAAGTGGAGTTTATCCTGGAGTGCAAGCATTCTTCCATGTAGGCAAATCAATCAATGTGATACACCATATTAACAAATTGAAGGAGAAAAACCATATGATCAACTCAAAAGATGCTGAGAAAGCTTTCAACAAAATTCAACACCCATTTTTGATAGAAACCCTCCAGAAAGTAGACATAGAGGTAACTTTCCTCAACATAATAAAGGCCATATATGACAAACCCACAGCCAACATCATCCTCAATGGTGAAAAACTGAAACCATTTCCACTGAGATCAGGAACAAGACAAGGTTGCCCACTCTCACCACTATTATTCAACATAGTTTTGGAAGTTTTAGCCACAGAAATCAGAGAAGAAGAAGAAATAAAAGAAATCCAAATCAGAAAAGAAGTAAAGCTGTCACTGTTTGCAGATGACATGATACTACACATAGAGAATCCGAAAGATGCTACCGGAAAATTACTGGAGCTAATCAATGAATTTGGTAAAGTAGCAGGATACAATATTAATGCACAGAAATCTCTTGCATTCCTATACACTAATGATGAAATATCTGAAAGAGAAATTAAGGAAACACTCCCATTCACCAGTGCAACAAAAAGAATAAAATAGCTAGGAATAAACCTACCTAAGGAGAAAAAGACCTGTATGTGTAAAATTATAAGACACTGATGAAAGAAATTAAAGGTGATACAAATAGATGGAGAGATATACCATGTTCTTGGATTAGAAGAATCAACATTGTGAAAATGATTCTACTACCGAAAGCAATCTACAGATTCAAGTGCAATCCCAATCAAATTACCAATGGCATTTTTCACAGAACTAGAACATAAAATTTCGCATTTTGTATGGAAACACAAAAGACCCCGAATAGCCAAAGCAATCTTCAGAAAGAAAAATGGAGCTGGAGGAATCAGGCTGCCTGACTTCAGACTATACTACAAAGTTACAGTAATCAAGACAATATGGTACTGGCACAAAAACAGAAATATAGATCAATGGAACAGGAGAGAAAGCCCAGAGATAAACCCACACACATACTGTCACCTTATCTTTGATAAAGGAGGCAAGAATATACAGTGGAGAAAAGAAAGCCTCTTCAATAAATGGTGCTGGGAAAACTGGACAGCTACATGTAAATGAATGAAATTAGAACACTCCCTAACACCATACACAAAAATAAACTCAATATGGATTAAAGACCTAAATGTAAGGCCAGACACCACCAAACTCTTAGAGGAAAACATAGGCAGAACACTCTTTGACATAAATCACAGCAAGATCCTTTTTGACCCACCTCCTAGAGAAATGGAAATAAAAACAAAAATAAACATATGGGACCTAATGAAACTTAAAAACTTTTGCACAGCAAAGGATACCATAAACAAGATGAAAAGACAACCCTCAGAATGGGAGAAAGTATTTGCAAATGAAGCAACTGACAAAGGATTAATCTCCAAAACATACAAGCAATTCACGAAGCTCAATACCAAAAAAACAAACAACCCAATCCAAAAATGGGCAGAAGACATAAATAGACATTTCTCCAAATAAGATATATAGATTGCCAACAAACACATGAAAGAATGCTCAATCATTAGAGAAATGCAAATCAAAACTACAATGAGATACCATCTCACACAGGTCAGAATGGCCATCATCAAAATATGTACAAACAATAAATGCTGGAGAGGGTGTGGAGAAAAGGGAACACTCTTGCACCATTGGTGGGAATGTAAATTGATAGAGCCACTATGGAGAACAGTATGGAGCTTCCTTAAAAATCTAAAATAGGGCTGCCCTGGTGGCGCAGTGGTTGAGAGTCCGCCTGCCGATGCAGGGGACACGGGTTCGAGCCCTGGTCTGGGAAGATTTACAATAGCCAGGATATGGAAGCAACCTAAGTGTCCATCGACAGATAAATGGATAAAGAAGTTATGGCACATATATACAATGGAATATCACTCAGCCATAAAAAGAAACAAAACTGAGTTATTTGTAGTCAGGTGGATGGACCTAGAGTCTGTCAAACAGAGTAAAGTCAGTCAGAAAGAGAAAAACAAATACCATATGCTAACACATATATATGGAATCTAAAAAAAAAAAAATGGTTCTGAAGAACCTAGGGGCAGGAGAGGAATAAAGATGCAGATGTAGAGAATGGACTTGAGGACATGGGGAGGGGGAAGGGTAAGCTGGGACAAAGTGAGAGAGCGGCATTGACATATATACACAACCAATTGTGAAATAGATAGCTAGTGGGAAGCAGCCGCATAGCACAGGGAGATCAGCTCTGTGCCTTGTGACCACCTAGAGGGGTGGGATAAGGAGGGTGGGAGGGAGGCAGATGCAAGAGGGAAAAGATATGGGGACATATGTATATGTATAACTGATTCACTTTGTTATAAAGCAGAAACTAACACACGGTTGTAAAGCAATTATACTCCAATAAAGATGTTAAAAAACCAACAACAACAACATACAATGTGTTGAAGCAACAGAACAAATTGATAGAATATTCTGCAGTTAGGAAAGGATCATTTAAAAAATAATCATATGATATCACTTATATGTGGAATCTAAAAAATGATACAAATGAACTTATTTACAAAACATAAACGGACTCACAGACATAGAAAACTTACGGTTACCAAAGGGGAAAGGGGGGCGGGGGGAGGGGTAAATTAGGAGTTTGGGATTAACATACACACACTACTGTATATAAAATAAATAACCAACAAGGACCTACTGTATAGCACAGGGAACTCTACTCACTGCTCTGTAATAAGCTATATGGGAAAAGAATCTGAAAAAGAATAGACATATGTATATGCATAACTGAATCACTTTGGTGCTGTACACCTGAAACTAACACAACATTGTAAATCAACTATGCTCCAATATAAATTTAAAATAAATAAATAAATAATCTTAAAAAAAAAATTCTATCAGAATAACTGAACTGATGTACACTCACTGACCATCAGTCCTGTTTGGTCTAAGAAAATTTCACAGGAGGGAAGAACTTGGAAAGACTAAGTCTGTCAGGCAGGTAAGTAGGGATGGAAGTTAAGATGACATTACATGGAGTAACGGTAGACCCTTAATCTAATATGACTGGTGTCCTCATAAGATGAGACACAAATACAAACATATACGCAGACAGGAGAATACCTCGTGAAGAAAAAGACACAGAGGGAGATGTCCATGTAACTAGGGAGGCAGAGATGTGCTTACAAGCCAAGGAATGCAAGGATTGCCAGCAACACCAGAAGCTGAGAAAGTCATGATCCCCTAGCGCTTTCAGAGAGAACATGGCCCTGCTGACATCTTGACTTTGGACTTCTTGCCTCCAGAACTGTGAGAGAATAAATGTCTCCTGTTCTAAGCTACCCAGGTTGTGGTAGTTTGTTACAGCAGCCCGAGGAAACTAATGCAACATCTTTTGACCCAATAAGAATTAGGCCTTTACCCATACCCTGAACACTTGAGGCTCAAAAAAACAAAAACAAAAAAAAACTTATAGTTACATTGATTCACCATAGTCTCATCTCAGTTTAGAAATCAGAATACCCAGCTACATCTAAAAAGCTGACTTGAACTTCAAACTGTCTACCCTCCATAGCTAGGATCTGCTGCAGTGGAAAGCAGCAGCCAGTGAAGAAGGTCCCATTTTGTTTCTCCAGGTCCTTCCTCCGCAGCCAGTTAACCTTGGTTCCACTGCCTCTGGAATATGGGAGCGGAGTGAAAGAGGGGCGGTGGGGACAGAAGTGGTCAGTGGAGAAGGAACGGTGACGTTCTGGTTACTGATCTAAGTGGGCTGCTATATATTTAACGCCGATTCTTAACCAATGGATGCTTTTCCTGGTTCTTCGGTGATCGCTCGCTCTTCTCCAATCACTGGGGACCTTTCATCTGTGCAACCCTTGATCGGAGTCATACATCTCACTTTATCACTTACTATATCCTCAGCTCCAAGTGACACCTTCAGCTTCTATCTGCTGAGACCAGCTCAGCCTCAGGGTAGCCTTTGGGGACAGGACCTAGACAGCCTCATGATGACGTTCACGTTCACTGCACACATCTGCTCCACAGAGAACTCTCCAGCAAACCCTGGGAAAAATGGGCTAATCCCAATCCAGCCTCTTTCCTTTGTTCTACCATGAGCTGCCCACTAGCTCATCTCCTGGCCTTTACATTCATTAGAAACCAGCACTGTCTCTACTGCCACCTCCAAGACTTCAAATAATACATATTAAACTCTCACTCAGTCTCCTTGATGCACTTCTTTCTAGCACTTAGAGGGGAAAAGTGGAAGTGGTACACAACCTACCTCCTTGTGGACATGGCTAGTGAAGCCTCAGTTCACTAAAAAGAAATCAGCCTTTAATTTCCAGATCCCCCACCCCTTTTGTATTGGGAATGTAGGGGTCATCCAACTAGCTCTCATGCTCCTACTAGGGAATTTCTACAAGGTAATGTGTCTCATATATCACTTTGCTGTCTGATAGCTATTGCCTTAAGAGGTCAAAATTTTCCAATTTTACAGCCTGTGATATTAGTTTTCATAATTTGAGCTTTAAAAGCCCCATGGGGGAAGCAGCTACAAATTGTAAAATATGTCTACTGAACATTCCATGAATTTTACATTGTTCTTCAATATAACTTCTCCTTTTCAGTCAGGAAGGTGCTCAATGGCTCCCATGTTCTTCTATCCCAGTTCCTTCTCTCCATGTCTATTCCTTCTGCTTGTGGTTCAATTCTTACTTTTCAGCACCTTCAGATTTACTGCCTTATTAAAGCTTTAATGCCAACTTCTCCAGAAAGTGATCCCCAGGTACTCTGGACTCTGTTGATTTTATCATTCTCTGACCTTGTACACCAATTATAATCAACGCCTATAATTTATATTGCCTTTTTGCGTTGTCCTGTGCTGTCACGTCTTCCCAACTATATTTTAAGTTCCTAAAAGACCGTTATTGTGTCTTGTGCTTCTCACCTATCCCCGTCAGTGCTTAATTCAATACTCAGCACATGGGAAGGAGAGTCCTAATAAGAACATAGCCACTTGCTATGTATTAAATAGCTATTAACCAATATAAGACAGAGTTAATATGCAGCATAAATATCTCACCATGTTCTGTGATAGAAATTGCATAACAAATCCCTATTGTTGTGCAAAATTTAAAGAACATTTGAACAAATATGTCAGATAGGAAGGAGGCAGAGGGAAGTGATAAATGAGAGAGAAGATAGGCCATCATATAACAAGGATGCTATTATTTGGAAATATATCTACATTTAATACTTTTGCATTTTTCTATGTCTGACCTCACCTATCTGCCAGGGATAGCACTTGCCTCAAGAAGGATTAGGATTGTTACAAGATAAATAAAAAAAGAAAGGTGTTTAGAGTTTGACATCTAGCAAGAATTCTTGGTCCAGAGCAAGACTATAGTCTTGTAGATCAAGCTTTCCTTAGAGAAAACAGGATTTTAAAGAACACAATCTTTGCTGTCATTAACATATTGGAAGTCGGACCTAGAGAACCAGATCACGGAGTTCTGCAATGTCAAGAGCACAGAAAATGTAGGGTATGATGTAAAGGACATGGAAAACTACCCTGGGTTCAAGAGTTGTATGAAGATAGAAGAGGAAAGGGTCAAACATCGAGTCATTATTTTCCTTCTCTAAGTTTAAACCCCACATGAACATGGTAATAGGAGCATTAGGACTAACAGACTACCTTCCAGGGCACAGACTGGAGAGAACTCTGAGAAAACTAGCATTCAGCATTTACCATGACATAGAAGCAATTAGGGGGCATTACAGGAGGGAGGGAAGCTTCTACAGACATGAACCTGAGACAGAATTCCATTATCCCATAGCCAATGTGTGGCATCTCAAGGAGACATAAGTTCCCAAAGGCCCTGAGTAGGGGACCCAAGAGTCCTGGGTGGGCATGGCCCCCCTACGTCCCTCCCCAAAAATGAGATCATAAGAAGCCCATTGCCCCCACTCCAAGTCACAGTGCCATAGGGGAAGAGTAGAAGAAAGGAAAAAAAATCTGAAAGCACAACCATTCACCTAAAAGTTGTCTGAGTCATCCACCCCTAAAAGGAACTAAAAAGGTAAAAAGGAACTAAAAGGTATCTAGTCCAGTGTCATCATTTTTCAGATGAGAAAACTAAAGGCCAGACTCATGTACTCAAGAGTGTGATGCAAGTGAGGACAGAGCAGAGGCAATAATTCCAATTTTACTAGCACCTATTGAAATGCTAACAGGCCTTCCTACTCTCTCACCTAGAGTCCAGCTTTTCTTTTTATTATGAATATCAATTAATGCTACCATTCAGTTAATATTTTAAAACAAAAATTCCAATAATATTTTTAAATAAAAATAACAATGGAGACAATAATTTTAAATCCCTTTCTTTTAATGAGTAATGAAATAGATTTAAAATTAAACTAACAAATACTGAGTCTGCAGAAAAATTATTAGTTTTATTTAATTAGTAAATTTAGCAAGGTTACTGAATTAGGGTCATTGTACAAAAATCCACTGTGCTACCATATAACAACAAACAAACAAAACATAGAAATTATACATTATTAAAATAGAATTAAAAACCTCAAATACCCTGGAATAAACCTAACAAAAGATGTTTATGACTCCTACACCAAAAAACCATAAAACATTACTTAGAGAAAATAAAGCAGGCAAAATGAGATACATCATGCTCATAGATTGAAAGACTCAGTATAATAAGGTTATCAATTCTCCCCAAATTAATCCATGTATTCAGTGTACTCACAATCAAAATCACGGTTTTTTTTGTTTTAATTTTACAAGCTAAAATTTATACAGGAATGCAAAGGGCCAAGATTAGTCAAGGTGATATTAAAGAAAAATAAAACTGGAGGCCTTCAATTACCAGATATCAAGCTTATTGGAAAGCTCTTGTCATTAACAAGTGTGTAATTGATACAAAAGCAGACAAACAGATATATGGAATGAAAGAGAGTCCAGAAACAAACCTACACGAATTATGACAACTAATTATACAAGTAAATTACAGCAAGTGTGACAATGTCGAGCAGTGGGAAGAGGGCAACTTCTCTACTAAATCATACCGACTGAATTATACATCCATTTGTGATAAAAAGTGAATCTTAACTCCTACACATACAAAAATATGTTTCAGAAGGTTGTCTATCTAAATGTGGATGATAAAACAATAAAGCTTTTAGAAGAGCGTAGCTTTCCCTTTGGGGTAGACAATGATTTCTTAAAGAGAACAGAAGTGGTAACCATAAATGGAAAACACAGTAAGTTTGACTACATTTAAATTAAGAACTTTTGTACAGAAATATCGAATCACTATGTTATGTAACAGAAACTTAGTGCTCCAGGTCAACTATACTTCAAAAACAAAGAAAGAAACAAACTCATAGAAAAAGAGATCAGATTTGTGGTTACCAGAGGTGGAGCATGGGAGGGGGGATTGGATGTAGCTGGTCAAAAGGTACAAACGTCTAAGCATGCGATAAATAGATACTAGAATGTGATGCACATGATAGATATAATTAACACTGCTGTATGTTATGTGTGAGAGTTGTTAAGAGAGTAAAACCTAAGAGTTCTCATTACAAGGAAAAAATATATTTTTTAAATTTTGTATCTATGTGAGAGGATGGATGTTCACTAAACTTACTGTGGTCATCATTTCGTAATGTATGTAAGCCAGATCATTAGGCTGTACACCTTAAACTTATACAGTGCTGTGTGTCAATTATATCTCAGTAAAACTAGGAGAAAAAAAAAAAAAGTTTCATTCTCACCCACCAAACAGGTTTCAAAAAAAAAAAAAACACTAATGCTCATCAAATGATGCCAAGTAGACGATAAAATGGTAAGCCACAGAGTGCAAGAAGAAACTTTGAAATACATATATCAGATAATGACTCATATTCATGATATTTAAATAAACTCTTATAAATTAATAAGAACAATGCAGACAACTCAGTAGAAAAGTGGACAAAAGACAGAAATTTCACAAAAGAGGACATTCAAATTTTCAATAAACGTATTAAAATTTCCTCAACACTAGTCCTTTGTAAATGCAAATTAAAAATCACAATGAGATACCGCTACACACAGACAAATGTGACTAAAATTAAAAGGACAGAAAATATCAAGAGTGGACAAGAATATGGAACAATGATACTGTCACATCTGCTTGATGTGGGCAGAGAGTAGAAACTGGAGTAATTTTAGAAAACAGTTTGGTAGTATCTACTAAAGGTGGACATATACAATACCTTATGGCTGGGCAAATTCCACTACTGGGTTTATAACCACTCTAAAGGCATACTATGGTTGCCAAAAATTATGTACAAGAGTGTTCATAGTAGGATTCTTTATAGTAGGAAAAAACTGGAAACAGCCCAAATCTCCATTAACAATAGAACAGGTGAACAAATTAAGATCTATTCATACAATGAAATGCTATACACTAATGAGAATGAACAAACCACAGTTACATGAACAACATGGATGAATATCACAAACAATGTTTAGGGTAAGAAGTCATATGCAAAAAAGTACATACAACATGACAGCATTTATATAAAATGTGGGAGGGACATCTTGTAGGTTATATAGTGAGTGGGAAGAGGACATAAGGGGGGCTTTTGAGGTACTGATATTAGTCTGTTTCTTGACCTGCCTTTTGGATCTTCAGCTGTGTTCACTGTGCAAAAATTTATCACGTTGTACACTTAAGGTTTGCCCACTTTTCCATATGCATGTTATACTTCAATAAGTTTTTTTAAGTGGCATTGGAATCTCCACCCATCTGTCTGAACCACTTGGAAAAAAGGCAGAAATAAATTTTAAGATGATCCCTGATTTTAAAGATGATTGGGAAGAAATAAAAGAGCAGATTTCAATCTGTAAATGTTTTTCCTCAGCATCTACAAGTTCAGTGACTCAGGAGAGCAGCTGGAGACAGAACATTAGTGTTTTCCCTGGAACACAAGCCATTTTTCATATTTTTAACATATAACGTTCCTCCCAAATTGAACAACTCGTTGATTTTGTTCAATAAAAGGGAGTCTAGCATAAAATGTATGTATATGCCATTTTAAAGCATATTTGCATATTTAACAGTACATATGTTTGAGAAATTTTTTTTAATTTGGGCTACAATGGAAAATACCTAGAGACAGATTTTAAGTATTATACCTGACCTTTGACATTATTTCCTTTTGCAAATACTAAAATTGCTGCCAACTGGATACATTTCTAATTTCCTCTTGCTTATTATTTTATGAAACAATTATTTCAGGGAAGAAAAACACAAACAAAACAAAGGTTTAGAACTGTAGGTTTTTAGAAGTGTCTGCATTTAAACTTTGGAAAGAAAATATACATATAAAAGAAGAAATACAATGAACACTTATTTATCTCTGTCTGCAAGCAATAAGATACAAAAAAGTTTTTCATCTCCTTATTATAATTATACCTAGATTAAGCATCAATAATGGATAAACCACAAAGGTAATAATCAGGCCCAGGCATTTCCTGCCACAGGAAAAGGCAGAAATAAATAGCAACAAAAAAGCCACATTCCATGTTTAAAACATACAAAAAAACTGAATACTGGGAATAATTAAAATCTATCCTTTTGTTTTTTAATATTCAGACCTTTTCTCAGTTGATGAAAACAGTCTTCTCTAAATGATACAGTCTAATTTCACTGATAATTTTATTTACTTAATCTTAAATTTTTCACTTTCTATTGTTTATTCAAATAAATAATGAAAATATTTTCCCACAGGCAATTTAGCAAGAAACTGGACCCAAGAAAACTTCTACTTTTTGAACACTAACTTTAAAATTCTAGGTCTGATTTAAAAGTACCTTATTATTATTATTGTGATAATAAAAAATAAACATTTAGTGCTGTCAAATATAAACTAGATATTGTTCTGAGTTGTTGTCTTATACATTTAATACTCATAACAATCTTAACTGCTGTGTACGCTATTATCTCATTTTATAGATGAGGAGAATGAAGGACAGGTTGATTATTGGAAGTTACCTGAGCCACAGAGCTAGTGAGCAAAGGCAGGAGGATCTGAAGGCAGGTAGCTATCACCAATCCCATTCCCTTAACTCTTCCACTGATACTGTACCTCTGCTATTTCCATGTGAGTTCTCATTACTATGGTACATATTCTGTCCTGTGGTCTTATTATTTAAATATATTAATATTAATTCTTACTGCAGGGCTTCCCATTGTACTCTAAATGTACGTTGTATAAAAATTTTCTACTCTATGTATATCTTTGCTATTTTTTATATTTTTCATGTATTCATTAGAATTGCAAACACACTATACTTTGAATTTAGAGGGGGTACTATACTATCTCCTAAGATTTTAAAGCAATTTACATATATCACGCCACTTACATTTAAACACACATATACATTCAGTACTTGTCTCTGAATTGTTTTTTATACATTTTATTGTATATTTTTCTCACCTTTTATCTCATGCTATTGCCAAAGTCAAATTCTCAGACTCCAGACCCTTTATTCTCAAAGGGTGGTTCACAAACAAGCAGCCTCACCATGTCCTCAGAGCTTGTTAGAAATACAGAATTCCAGGCACCACCCTAGACCAATGGTAGACCAACAAGTGATCTCTAGGAATATTAAAGTTTAAGAAACTTGCTTTAGATAATATATTCCTCTAAACTAAAGGTTTTCTTAATCCTTGCTTCAGCTAATTTATTTCTGTAGGTTTTGTGAAAGGTATTCTTATCAATTTTACCACTAAGTGTTTTGGTCTGTTAAAATTATTATTGAGGGCTTCACTGTGTCTATCAGCTTCACTGCCTGCAGTGTTAGTGAATTTTACTGAATTAACTCTTGAGGACGTAAAACAGAAGCTTCCTTTCTAGGGCTGTCTGTAAAGCTATTTGTTTGCGACGTGGGCCTCCCCCCACCCCACCCCACCCCAACCCAACCCCACCCCAACCCCAACCCCGGCCAAGTGACTACAAATGCCATCAATTGGAAACAGACAGGCAGAGCTGACATGCTTTAGCTCTGGTGTATAGCCTTGTAAATGTCTAAGAGAGCTCCTAAATTAAACGATCAATAGCAGAGTAGCTACTGTTTTCTCTAAATCCTGGGAGATTTTATGCTATATTATAGCACAATGTTGATCTCAGTTCCTTTGTGAATTCTTCTCAGATTTCCTTAGTTTTCAGGTATTCACTTATAAACTGCCCTAGGGTTTCCTGTTTTTGTATATAAGTTGTCCTGAAAAGGTTCCAGAAAAATATCTTAGTAGCAATACAGGATCCTGCTTCTGGCTGAACCAACCACCATCAACACAACCAAAATCAAAAGTAATAATTAATAAAACCCTCAAAGAGAAATATCCATATGGAAAACCATCAAAATAAGTTTCAAAAACAGTAAATTAATGCAAAAAACATAAACCTTAAAATAAGACAAATTTTATAATATAAAATTCTGGGCTAGTAAGTGCTTTTTTACTATTTTAATGAAGCACCAGTACCCATATCGTGAAAAAAGTATCAAATTTCTTTACCACCTTATCTCTTGCTGTTGGTTCTTGAACGGATTTCCAACATATGAGCTAGCTGAGGCAAGAAGGTTAATTTGCTTGACTATATAGCATCAAGGAAGATCATTCTTTAAAATTCTGCCAATAGGAAAATAAAGAATGAGTATGACCTGCTTATTAGATAGTAAAAAGGAAATAATTTTAATTGCATCAGTTGTGATAACCATAAATTGGTTACATAAAATAAATATCCTTATCTTTCAGAAATGTACACTGAAGTAAATTGGGTCGAAATGTCAAAAAAATTGCCAATCAGGACATACTAGTACACACCACCACCAGTAAAAATGAAATAAAAGTACCACTAACAAAAAGAGAGCGAAAGAGGGAAATTAGGAATCCAGAAGACATCAAAAATAAATTTTAATATCAATGCAGGGGGCTTAAATAAGCTATTACTAGTCCATTGGATTAAAAGTGATGAAAGAAAAGATAATTTTTTAAAAAAACATTCATAATATCACTGAACTAACACCTTATATTTGAAAAATGCTATGAGCACATTTTATTGGCCTCTTTCTCAAGCTAATTACTATGATAAGTTTTTAATATATATCATTACTCTTAATCTTTAAAATAACAATTTAGGAAAAACCTGAAGAACACTTTGCCCACTTTCATACTGACTTGGCCCAAGGAGAGAAGCTGTGCACCTCTTTACAGTCTTCCTATTTGACATTATCTACCCCCACAGGATAATGAAAGATAATTTGATTAGTCAGATAGCCATATTTTATTTATAGGTGGGTTCTGTGCCTAAATGCATTAAAGCAAGTATAAAACTTTGTCCAAAAATTTGGAAATTAACCCATTAAAAAATGTTTTAACTAAATTGACTCTTACTTTCACCCTTGTTCTAGGAGTCAACAAATTTGGTGGAGTATATAAACAAAACTAACACAGCAAAAGACAATTTTATGATGCTGAAAGTATTCATGCACAGAAAACCCAAACAGTATCTAAATGCAAGAAAAAGAAGTAATCTATAAAAAGGAAATTACAGTTGAATGTCTCCATATTCCACTACCAAAGTATTACAGGAAAAAAGGGGGGACAAAAATCAATCAGGAGATTTCTGCTTCTGGTAACACAGACACTAGTAATTTTTAAAAGGCCCCTGCTTCAAAACATCTAGAATGCTTACTAGAATACAACAAACATATTTTAAAATGCATTGTTCAGCTCATAATGAAATAAGAATGACCTTACAGTGCCAAAATGAAGACAGAACTGAAACAATAGTAGCGTCCACATGCAAAAATCATGAGTGCCCTGCTAGTGTTTTACTAATAGTAGGATCTTGAAGCCTTGGATTTTAATAGTCTGACAGGAAATAGTGGACAAGACTTTAGGTTTGAAAATGATCGGGGAGGGACTTCCCTGGTGGCTCAACTGTTAAGAATCTGCCTGCCAACGCAGGGGACACCGGTTGGATCCCTGGTCCGGGAAGATCCCACATGCTGCAAAGAAACTAGGGCATGTGGGATCTTCTGAGCCTGTGCTCTAGAGCCTGGGAGCCACACCTACTGAAGCCCATGCACCTAGAGCCTGTGCTCCACAACAAGAGAAGCCACCGCAATGAGAAGCCCACGCACCATAACAAAGAGTAGTCCCCACTCGCCACAACTGGAGAAAGCCCCCACACAGCCACAAAGATCCAATGCAGGCAAAAATAAATAAATATTAAAAAAAAAAAAGAAAGAAAGAAGATGATGGGGGAGTTGGAATTAAGAATATCAAAAAGCCCAAAAGGGTATGAAAAATTTTTAATGCCTTCTACTAAGGGAAAGTGACAAGGGGAAAATGATCTGTGATATCCCTAGCTTGGAGTAGAGAAGAAAATCATTCTTCTAAAAATGCATAACTCATAGTTCTTCCCCTATGGCTTTTGGGCTTGGATTACACTGATTACAAAACCTGACAAACTTCAAGCAGAGAAATTAACTTAAAGAAGCAAATTAAATCCCCTCCAAAGTAATATAACCTCATTTCAGACCTCTTAGGATTCCCAGAATTTTTAAAAAGCCAAAAATGAGCTCCAAAGTAACATAACCAACAAGAAAATGGGCCTTCATAAAGGAGAGTCCAAAGAAGCATCAAACAGCAGAATTAGACTGCCAAGGACTTCACACTTTGTAATTGTCACATATATAACATAGAATGAATATACTACTATATGAGAAAGGAAAAACAGAGTATAAAAACCAATTGGAGGGCTTCCCTGGTGGTGCAGTGGTTGAGAGTCCGCCTGCCGATGCAGGGGACATGGGTTCATGCCCCAGTCTGGGAAGATCCCACATGCCGTGGAGCGGCTGGGCCCGTGAGCCATGGCCACTGAGCCTGCGCGTCCAGAGCCTGTGCTCTGCAATGGGTGAGGCCACAACAGTGAGAGGCCCATGTACCGCAAAAACAAAAACAAAAACAAAAACAAAAACCAATTGGAATTTTAAAAGACAAAAGAAAACTTCAGGAAATAGTAAGTAAAATTACAATCTCAATAGATGCTTTGAATAGAAAATTGGGCACAACTTTAGAGAGAGTTAATAAACTGAAAGATACACTTGAACAAATATATAAAATACAACAAAGAAAGGAAAGGTGATGAAACATACGTAAGATGAAGGAGAGAATATTTGACCAATCAGATTCCCTGAAAGGAAAATAAGAGAGAATGGAAGAGAGGCCAGGGCCAGACCTAGGGTGAGGCAAGTGAGGCAGCTAGGGCAAAAATTTTAAGGAGGCATTGACTTAAATTTTGCAGCCTGGAACAGGCAATACCCAGAAAGACAACTGGCTAAAGGTTTTTCAGAATTGAAACTTGGTATCCAGGAAACAATGTTTTTCAAGCAGGTTAAATAAAAAGAAATTCATACCTATAGACAATAGTGAAACTGCTGAATACCATCAAAGACAAAGAGGACCTAAAAACAGCCAGAAATAGAAGACTGACTACTTTAGTAGACTCTGTTGGTTCGCTGGCCATATCAGCCAGTGGACTCACACCTACCCTTTTTTAATAATTGTCTTCAGCTTACTAGAAATATCTCAGCTTCTATACTCCTTCTGGGGACAGGCCACTGCCAAAGAATGACTAATCAAGGGATAACAAAGACCCAAATGTGGGACATTTCTCTGTACCCTTAGGATGCAGAGCTTCATGTGGAATCAGGCTGATCTTCCACTAAATCCACTTCTTTGGCTAGCTGCTTTTTCTGTCTTGTACAGCTTTCCTAATTTTCTTTTTCTTATTTCAACAAACAAAATCAAGAATCCCCAATTGACTCTAGGAAGTACAATTACCAACAAGCAAGTGATAAATAGATCAACAGCAGATTCTCGAAACAACAATGGATGCCAGAAGACTAGAAAATAATACATTCTAATACACACAAAAAAATAGCTGTCAGTTAAGACTTCTATTCCCAAACTATAATTTGAGGCAGAAGTTAAATAAATATTCAGATGTATCAAAACAGAGTTTACTGCCAATAGATCCATACCAAAAAAATTTTAAAGAAAGGATTTGGGGCAGAAAGAAAATAATCATAGATGGGAAGTCTGAGACACAAAAGGAACTAGAAAAAAAGAAAAAAGTAATTAGTGAATATGTGGGTAAACTTAATCAACAGTGACTTATTTAAAATAATATTAATAATAATGCTTAATTCAGTGAATAACAAAAAAATGTTGAATTATTTTACAAAAAAAGAAGAGAGGTAATTGAATTTAAGTTGTAGTATCTTGCATTGCTGAGAAGTAGACAACAGAGATTAAATTTAGACTTTAAGTGTGCAAGCAAAGATTTTATGGTCAATCTCTAAAAAACAGAAATCAAATATATTAACTTCAAACCAGCAAAGAGGGAATAAAAGAACAGAAAAACCTCAATCAGAAAGGAAGCTTGAGAAACTTCTATTTCTGGCAACAATAATGTAACCATCCCTGGATTAGTCCACTCACTATAAACAGCCATAAAATTGGGCAAAATATATAAGGTAAATCTTTCTGGGCATTATACATGCAGCACAAAACTGCACTTTATGAGTTAAGGGAAAGCTCCATCATTTCCCCAACACTCTCCTTAGGAACAATTTTCCAACCTCAGTAAAGCAAGCTGAGATCCAAGCAAAGCACATGACCCTACTGCACTTAGAAGGCAATAATTAGAGTTCAAGGAAGCTGAAGTAGATGGAATATGCAAGGCAAGGAGTCAGAAAGGAAGAAGCTGTGTAGAAGAGAGGTCTCAGATGTCTGAGTAGTATTCCCTGTAAGGTAAGGACTGAGCTATACAAGTGCAGGACAAAAATACATGAGACTTTTTAGGGACTCACTTCTACTGGTTGAGAATGAAACAGAGATGTTAAGAGGTCAAGCAGTGAAAGTGGATATTGGCATCCATGCCAACCAGAGTGGAGGTAGCTCATTAATACCTCCTAATATTGTAACATTTTAATAATGTCAGTATACATTAATTACTAGATGTACAAAGAAACAGAAAAATATGACATACAGTAGAGAAAATACATCAAAATAAACTAACCCAGAGATGAAACAATTCTTACATATAGTAGATAATGACTTTAAAGCAGCTAATAAATAGATATTCAATGAACCAAAGAAAACTATGTTCAGAGAATTAAAGGAAAACATGACCTTAATGAGAGAACAGATAGTTGCAGATGAGAAATGAAAGCTATTTAAAAAGCCAAATAGACACTCTAGAACTAAAGAGAATAATAAATGAACTTTAAAAATTACTGGATGGGGACCTCCCTGATGGTGCAGGGGTTAAGAATCTGCCTGACAATGCAGGGGACATAGGTTCGAACCCTGGTCCAGCAAGACCCCACATGCCGCAGAGCAACTAAGCCCATGCGCCACAACTACTGAGCCTGCACTCTAGAGCCTGTGAGCCACAACTACAGAGCCCGCGCACCACAATTACTGAAGCCTGCATGCCTAGAGCCCATGCTCCGCAACAAAAGAAGCCACTGAAATGAGAACCCCACGCATTGCAATGAGGAGTAACCCCCGCTCACCACATCTAGAGAAAGCACATGTGCAGCAATGAAGACCCACTGCAGCCAAAAAAGAAATGAATAAATAAATTTTTAAAAAATTACTGGATGGGATTAACAGCAAGTTGGAGATGATAGAAGAGTCAGTGAAGAGAAATCTATAGAAATTATGCAATCTGAGGAAAAGGGAGAAAAAAGTGTTTGAAGAAAAATGAACAGAATTCCAGAGACCTGCAGGGCAATGTCAAATAATCAAACATATGTATACTAGAAGTCTCAGGCAGAAAAGAAAAGGACATATAGATATTTAAAGAAATAATGGCTAAAAGTAAGCTCAATCTGATGGGGAAAAAAAATTAACTTACAAGGTGAAGAATTTGAGGAAAACTCCAAAATGATAAAATCAAAGACAATTACACCAAAGTACATCATACTCAAATTGCTGAAAACAAAAGATAAAGCAGTCAGAGAAAAAGACATATCACTGTAAGAAAAGTGGTAAAGATAACTGCTGGCTACTCATTTAAACAAGGTAGTCTAGACAACAATGAAACACCATCTTTAACTTTCTGAAACAAATTGCTATTTAAAAATTTTACATCTAATAAAAATATACTTCAAAAATAAGGTAAAATAAATGCATCTTATTATAAAGAAAAGTGAAAAACTATTTGCAGCAAACATAAACTACAAGAAATTTTAAAGAAAGAAGGGAAATTATGCCACATGAAAAGGCAGATATACAGGAACGAAAGGTGAACACTGGAAAAAATAAATAGTGGGTTATATAAGAGACTATAATATTCTCCTTACTTCTTTAAAAGATAACTGTGTTTTGCAAAAGCAAGAATAATAAAATTATAAGGTAGAGTTTATAACATATGAAAGAAATCGAGGATATGCAAACAATGGCACAATACATAAGGGACAAATTAATGGAATTCTACTGTTGAATGGTATAATATTTTGAAAATGGGAAGTAGGAACTGGGAAGTAAGAAGCATCAAATGTGAAATAATAAGGTGGAATTGTGAAGAATCATATTGACTCAAAATAGAATTTAAGGATAAATAGTTAGAATTTGGGAGGGATATTGTTAATACTAGAGCAAATAATACATAAATTTTAAAAACAAAAGAAATAAGAAGCAAGAAAGGACATAAACAGAGTATTAAAAAATATTCAATCATCCCAAAGGAGTCAGGAAAGAAGCAACAAAAAACAAACCAAAAATAATAACGAAAAAATGGAAAAAATATGAAGACAAAATTAATTAAAGACAGTATAAATAATTATATGAGACGCAAACAGAGAGAAAGAAAGAAAAGCAAACAGACTAAATGACGGGTTGAGAAACTATGACCTGCAGGCCAAATCTTACTCACTTATTTTGTAAATATTTTTTGAAAAATAGCCTTGTTTATCCATTTACTTTTTTTTATTAGCTATTTATTTTATACATATTAGTGTATATATGTCAATCCCAATCTCCCAATTCATCCCACCACCACCACACCTCCCAGCTTACCCGTCTTGGTGTTGATATGTTTGATCTCTACATCTGTGTCTCTATTTCTGCCTTGCAAACCAGTACCATTTTCTAGATTGCATATATATGCATTAATATACAATATTTGTTTTTCTCTTTCTGACTTACTTCACTCTGTATGACAATCTCAAGGTCCTTCCATGTCTCTGCAAATGGCACTATTTTGTTCCTTTTTATGGCTGAGCAATAGTCCATTGTATATACGTAGCACATCTTTATCCATTTGTCTATCGATGGGCATTTAGGCTGCTTCCATGACCTGGCTATTGTAAATAGTGCTGCAATGAACATTGGGGTGCATGTGTTTTGTTCTGTTTTGTTTTTTTTTGCGGTACGCAAAAAATCATATGGTTTTTATGAAACCATATGATCATATGGTTTTTATTCTTCAATTGTTAATATAGTGTATCACATTGATTTGCATATATTGAAGAATCCTTGCATTCCTGAGATAAATCCCAACTGACCATGGTGTATGATCCATTTAATGTGTTGTTGGATTCTGTTTGCTAGTATTTTGTTGAGGAATTTTGCATCTATATTCATCACTGACATTGGTCTGTAATTTTCTTTTTTTGTAGTATCTTTTTCTGATTTTGGTATCAGGGTGATGGTGGCCTCGTAGAATGAGTTTGGGAGTGTTCCTTCCTGTGCAACTTTTTGGAAGAGTTTGAGAAGAATGGGTGTTAGCTCTTCTCTAAATGTTTGATAGAACTCACCTGTGAAGCCATCTGGTCTTGAACTATTGTTTGTTGGAAGATTTTTAATCACAGTTTCAATTTCATTACTTGTGATTGGTCTGTTCACATTTTCTATTCTTCCTGGTTCGGTCTTGGAAGGTTATACCTTTCTAAGAATTTGTCCATTTCTTCATGGTTGTCCATTTTATTGGCATAGAGTTGTCTGTAGTAGTATCGCATGACGCTTTGTATTTCTGTGGTGTCCATTATAACTTCTTTTTTATTTGTAATTTCATTGATTTGAGGCCTCTCTCTCTTATGCTTCATGAGTCTGGCTAAAGGTTTATCAATTTTGTTTATCTTCTCAAAGAACCAGCTTTTAGTTTTATTGATCTTTGCTATTGTTTTGTTCCTATTTCATTTCTTTTGTCTAATCTTTATGATTTCTTTCCTTCTACTAACTTTGGATTTTGTGTTCTTCCTTCTCTAGTTCCCTTACATGTAAGGTTAGATTGTTTATTTGAGATTTTTCTTGTTTCTTGAGGTAGGCTTGTATTGCTATAAACTTCCCTCGTAGAACTGCTTTTGCTGCATCCCATAGGTTTTGGATTGTCATATTTTCATTGTCATTTATCTCTAGTTATTTTTTGATTTCCTCTTTGATTTCTTCAGTGAACTTTTGGTTACGTAGTAACATACTGTTCAGCCTCCATGTGTTTGTGTTTTTTACATTTTTTCCCTGTAATTTATTTCTAATCTCATAGTGTGTGTTTGGAAAATATGCTTGATATGATTACAATTTTCTTAACTTCGCCAAGGCCTCATCTGTGGGCCAAGATGTGATCTATCCTGGAGAATGTTCCGTGTTCCCCTGAGAAGAAAGTGTAATCTACTGTTTGGGGATGGAATGACCTATAAATATCAATTAAATCTCTCTGGTCTGTTGTGTCATGTAAAGCTTGTGTTTCCCTATTAATTTTCTGTCTGGATGATCTGCCCATTGGTGTAAGTGAGGTGTTAAAGTCCCCCACTCTTATTGTGTTACTGTCGATTTCCTTTTTATTTATTTATTTATTTTTTTTGAGGTACGCGGGCCTCTTACTGTTGTGGCCTCTCCCGCTGCAGAGCACAGGCTCCGGACACGCAGGCTCAGCGACCATGGCTCACGGGCCCAGCCGCTCTGCGGCATGTGGGATCCTCCTGGACCGGGGCACGAAGCCGCGTCCGCCGCATCAGCAGGCAGACTCTCAACCACTGCACCACCAGGGAAGCCCTCGATTTCCTCTTTTATAGCTGTTAGCATTTGCCTTATGTATCGAGGTGCTCCTATGTTGGGAGCATATACATTTATAATTGCTATATCTTCTTCTTGAACTGATCCCTTGATCATTATGTAGTGTCCTTCCTTGTCTCTTGTTACATTCTTTATTTTAAAGTCTATCTTATCTGCTACGAGTGTTGCTACTCCAGCTTTCTTTTGATTTCCATTTGCATGGAATATCTTTTCCCATCCCCTCACTTTCAGTCTGTATGTGCCCCTAGGTCTGAAGTGGGTCTCTTGTAGACAGCATATATATGTATGCTGGTCTTGTTTTTGTATCCATTCAGTGAGCCTGTGTCTTATGGTTCGAGCATTTAATCCATTCTCATTTAAGGTAATTATTGATATGTATGTTCTTATTACCATTTTCTTAATTGTTCTGGGTTTGTTTTTGTACGCCCTTTTCCTCTCTTGTGTTTCCCACTTGGTGAAGTTCCTTTAGCATTTGTTGTTGATCTGGTTCAGTGGTGCTGAATTGTCTCAACTTTTGCTTGTCTGTAAAGCTTTTGGTTTCTCTGTCAAATCTGAATGAGATCCTTGCCAGGTAGAGTAATCTTGGTGTACTATCTTCCCTTTCATCACTTTAAATATATCGTGCCACTCCCATCTGGCTTGTAATGTTTCTGCTGAGAAATCAGCTGTTAACCTTACGGGAGTTCTCTTGTGTGTTGTCATTTTTCCCTCGTTGCTTGTAATAATTTTTCTTTCTCTTTAATTTTTGTCAGTTTGATTACTGTATGTCTTGGCATGTTTCTCTAGGGTTTATCCTCCCTGGGATTCTCTGCACTTCCTGGACTTGGGTGGCTATTTCCTTTCCCATGTTAGGGAAGTGTTCGACTATAATCTCTTCAAATATTTTCTCGGGTCCTTTCTCTCTCTCTTCTCCCTCTGGGACCCTTATAATGCGATTGTTGGTGCATTTAATGTTGTCCCAGAGGTCTCTTAGGCTGTCTTCATTTATTTTCATTCCTTTTTCTTTATTCTGTTCCAAGGCAGTGAATTCCACCATTCTGTCTTCCAGGTCACTTATCCATTCTTCTGCCTCAGTTATTCTGCTATTGATTCCTTTAATGTATTTTTCATTTCAGTTATTGCATTGTTCATCTCTGTTTGTTTGTTCTTTAATTCTTCTAGGTGTTTGTTAAACATTTCTTGCATCTTCTTGATCTTTTGCCTCCATTCTTTTTCCAAGGTCCTGGATCGTTTTCACTATCATTATGCTGAATTCTTTTTCTGGAAGGTTGCCTATCTTCTCTTCATTTAGTTGTTTTTCCGGTGTTTTATCTTATTCCTTCATCTGGTACATAGCCCTCGGCCTTTTCATTTTGTCTATCTTTCTGTGAGTGTGGTTTTTGTTCCACAGGCTGCAGGAATGTAGTTCTTCTTGCTTCTGTCATCGGCCCTTTGGTGGATGAGGTTATCAGAGGCCTGTGTAAGCTTCCTGATGGGAGGGACTGGTGGTGGGTAGAGCTGGGTGTTGCCCTGGTCGGCAGAGCTCAGTAAAACTTAATCTGCTTGCCTGCTGATGGGTTGGGCTGAGTTCCCTCCCTGTTGGTTGTTTGGCCTGAGGCACCCCAGCACTGGAGGCTACAGGCTCTTTGGTGGGGCTAATGCAGACTCTAGGAGGGCTCACACCAAGGAGTACTTACCAGAACTTCTGCTGCAGCTGTTCTTGTCCCCGTAGTGAGCCACAGCCACCCCCTGCCTCTGCAGGACACCCTCCCACACTAGCAGGTAGGTCTGGTTCAGTCTCCTATGGGGTCATTGTTCCTTCCCCCTGGGTCCTGTTGTGCACACTACTTTGTGTGTGCCCTCCAAGAGTGGAGTCTCTGTTTCCCCTAGTCCTGTCGAAGTCCTGCAAGCAAATCCTGATAGCTTTCGAAGTCTGATTCTCTGGGAAGTCCCCCTCCCATTGCTGATCCCCAGGTTGGGAAGTCTGATGTTGGGCTCAGAACCTTCATTCCAGTGGCGGGATTTCTGTGGTATAATTGTTCTCCAGTCTGTGAGTCACCCACCCAGCAGTTATGGGATTTGATTTTACTGTGATTGGGTCCATCCTACCATCTCATTGCAGCTTCTCCTTTTTCTCTGGATGTGGGGTATCTTTTTTGGTGAGTTCCAGTGTCTTCCTGTAGATGATCATTCAGCAGTTACTTGTGATACCAGTGCTCTCACAATACAGAGTGAGCACACGTCCTTCTACGCACCGCACCGTCTTACACCAATCTCTATCCATTTACATATTGTCTGTCGTTGCTTTTTTGCTACAATGGCAGGGTTCAGTAGTTGCAACAGAGACTATACGACTTGCAAAGCCTAAAATGTTTACTGTCTGGCCCTTAACAGAAAATGTTTGCCAACCCTTGGATTAAACACTTCAATTATACAGCAGATTTTACAAGACTGAATTAAAAAGCCAGATCCAACTATACGCTGCCAACAAAAAACTCAGTTTAAATTTAAAGAAGACAAATAAGTTGAAAGTGAAAGAATGGGGAAAGATCTACAATGTAAACAGGAAGCATAAGAAAGCTGGTGTCATTATATTAGTACGAGACAAAGCAGATTTCAAGAAAAAAATATATTCCAGTACATAAAGATGGATATCTCACAATGATAAAAGGGTCAGTCCATCAGGAAGATAGATTATCTTAAATATGTATCCTCCTTATAATAAAGGTTCAAAGTTCATGAAGCAAAAACTGATAGAACTAGAGGGAGAAATAAGCAAATCCATAATCACTGTTGATTGTTAATATCCTTCTCTCAATAACTGATATATATAATAAGAAGAAAAACAAATCAATAAAGAAAAAGATAATCTTAACACGACCTAACCATCTTGACCTAGTTGACAATTATAGGATCCTGTATCCAACAGCCGCAGTACAGACATTCTTTTAAAGAATATATGGAACATTCACCATGATATAATCTACACCAGCCAGAAAATAAACCTCAATATATTTTAAAAGATGGAAATCTCACAGTGTACATTCTCTTTTCAAAGTGGAATTAAATTAAAAATATATAACATTTAGTATAGAAAAAGAAACAATTTAAAATTAAATAACCCATGTGTAAATAATACATGGGCAAAAGAAAAAAATTGTAAAGAAAATTAGAAAATGTCCATACTGTATGATGAGAATACAACATAGCAATATTTATGGGACATAACTAAAAGAAGTAATTAGAAAGAGATTTATAGCTTTAAGTGCCCATATTAGAAAATAAGATCTAAATTTCTGACTTAAGAACCTGAAAACGGAAGAACACACTAAACTCAAAGGAAGGAGAAGGAAAGAAATATTAAAAATCAAAGATTAAACCAAAGAAATATTAAATAGACAAACAATAGAGAACATTAAAGAGACAAAACCAAAGAAACAAACAAACCAAAGACACATTAAATAGACAAACAGAGAAAAAATTTTAAAAACACAAGTTGATTTTTTGAAAACTTTAATGAATCTAATAAACCCCTAGCAAACTAATCAGGAATAAAAGAGGGGAAACAAATTAAGAAAATTAGTGACAAAATAACAGATATTGCTAGAGGTACTACAGACATTGAAGGAAAAAAGGAAATATGAACAACTTTATGCCTGTTAAATAAATAACTTAGAGGAAATTCACAAATTCTCTGAACAACTCAACTTACCAAAACTGAATCAAGGAGAAATAGAAAACTGAATGGTATTCCTCCTTCTATTAAATAATTTGAATTCATAATCAGAAACTTTCCCACAAAGAGAGAAGACATAAAAAGAGAAAAAAAAGTAGAAGTGTAAGAGGAAAAATACAACAAATAAGAAGCACAAAATAATAGCAGTAGGAATTTCAAATATGTTAGGAAAGACAATACATAAAAATAGACTAAATGAGTAAAAAGAATAAAAGTGGTATAGCTATATTACTACACAATATCAGACAAAATACATTTTAAGCCAAAAAAAAGTATTGGGGATAATGAGATCTCTACTTAATGATAAAATATCAAATTCATCTGAAAATATAACAATGAACAATTCTAAAATTGTGTTTATATAAAATAAAAATTGATAGAATTACAAGGACAAAATGAAACATTTATCATCGCACCGTCATAATGGGAGACTTGAACACACAACATATTTTAAAATGTCTTTGAGTACTTACTATAATAAGGAAAGAAAAATTAATAAATATGCCAAATATTTGAACACAAATGATAGAAATACATTTTATACATTTAATAATACATGAATGATGGAAACAATAAAATTCTGTACCTATCAAAAGATAAAACATATTCTTCTCAAGTATACATGGAATATTTATTACCCAAACTGACTAAATATTAAGTTCTCTTTAGACTCTTGCTCTAATCACAATAAAAAATTAGAGATCAATCACAAAAACATCCAAGCAATTAAGAAAAGTCTCCAAAACAGTTTCTGATTTTTGTACCATCATTTTAAAATGCATCTTTTGATCATGTGGTTTAATACTGATCTCTTCTAGGCATCATACTAAAATGTTTTGCATGTACTAAAAAAATTAGTAATAAAAGGATGATATAGCAATAAAGAATGAGAAGAGAGGAAGAAGGCCGAAAAGACAGGAACATTAAGCCTAGAATGTGATTCTGAACTTGATCTTGTTTCACAAAAGGAAAAAATGTTTTAAATAACATTATTGGGACAATTAATGGAATTGGAATAAGGACTGCAGATTAAAAAAAATACTGTATCGATACTAAATTTCCTGGATTTGAAAACTACACTATAGATTTGTAACAGAATATTCTTGTTTTTAGGAAATACTCATGGAAGCACTGTGAAAGGATGGGTCATGATGTAGGCAACCTACTTTCAAACAGTTCAGAAAATAAGACATGTTGTGTGTGTGCACATACATGCACAGCACAACTCTGTGTGTGTGTGTAATAATCAATCAATGTGGCAAAATGTTTAAAATATTAAATTAAAAATGAAATGTTTAGAAAAATGATTGTAAGTAAAAGACCATAGTTGTATGCATATTTTTTACTTTTGGGGGCAACTCTTCTATAAACATGAAATTATTTCAAAATAAAACATTTTTAAAGACAGAAACAGATAAATTAGCTTTCTTCACCACCACTTCAACTTAACACATTACATGAAAGTGAGTGACATTAATTCAATAAAAAAGGATTTTGTCATTTAAAAACATAGAGGAAATTTAAATTCATAAATTTTACACATAGAAAATATAGATATTATCCTCTAATTGCAACTAAGTTCAGAAGAGTTGTAATATATGAGATAAAGCAGAACTATCAACAGGACTTCTAAGAGAGACAGTGTAAGGAATTTATCTTTGGAGGCACACAGACATGGACTTGAATACCGGATCTGGTGTTGACCACTCATGTGTCCTTAAGTAATTTTCTTAATTCTGAGCTTTCGTGGCTTCATCTATATCTTGGTGACAATGGGCCTACCCTGCAGCATTGTTGTGAGGATTACAGATAATGTAAAGCACTTAACATAAACACTTCAGATATTGCAGGTTCCAGTATCATAAAGTAGTGACACAGCTAGAAATGTACAAAAAAAGAATGATTCCACTTACAACATCAATATATTCAAGCTATGGCTGTTAATTCTGTTCATAATACAAAAGTTATTGAAATAGAATGAAAAATCATAACAAGAAAATATAGGAAGACAGAAATAAATGTAAAGACCACCATTGTCCTGGTTAAGATTATTAACTTAAAATGTACATTAACCCCTAAGCAAACATTTAATGTCATACCTCAGACAATCCCAAAAAGACAGTGGTGATACAACTCATTTGGAAGAATAAGGAAGATGAAATTACATAAGTATAGTATTAAAGCTCTGATACACTTAACTGATGAAATGCTAACCTATGCTACAAAGTGAAAATTATTGAAACCACAAAGTATCTAACACAGAAAAATAAATTAATAGAATAGAAAAGATAATCAAGAAAGGAATAAAATCATTATCAGACCTTAATAAATGCCAAATTAAAGTAACAAAATAATGAACAAAAGAATCATCATTAATAATTATTAATGAAGATAGTGTGGAAAAGAGTTGCATAAATCCATAGTTTAAAACTTCATGGCCTGGGCTTCCCTGGTGGTGCAGTGGTTGAGAGTCCACCTGCCGATGCAGGGAACACGGGTTCGTGCCCCGGTCCAGGAAGATCCCACATGCCGCAGAGCGGCTGGTTCCGTGAGCCATGGCCGCTGAGCCTGCGCGTCTGGAGCCTGTGCTCCGCAACGGGAGAGGCCACAACAGTGAGAGGCCCGCGTACCGCAAAAAAAAAAAAAAAAAAAAAAAAACAACAACTTCATGGCCATACATTTCAAAATGGTCAAATAATATAAAACCATTTTAATATAAAATATAGTTTTTTTTTCCCATCTTAGAATGAGATTAAAACTTTTGACTATTAAGAGATGAACAGAGATAGCCTCATCCACCAGAAGGCAGACAGCAGAAGCAAGAAGAACTACAGTCCTACAGCCAGTGGAACAAAAACCACATTCACAGAATACAAACAAGATGAAAAGGCAAAGGGCTATGTATTAGATGAAGGAAAAAGATAAAACCCCAGAAAAACAACTAAATGAGGTGGAGAGAGGCAACCTTCAAGAAAAACAATTCAGAGTAATGATAGTGAAGATAATTCATGACCTCGGAAAAAGAATGGAGGCAAAGATCGAGAAGGGGCATAAATGTTTAACAAACACCTAGAAGAATTAAAGAACAAACAAACAGAGATGAACAATACAATAACTGAAATGAAAAATACACTAGAAGGAATCAATAGCAGAATAACTGAGGCAGAAAAACAGATAAGCAACCTAGAAGACAGAGTGCTGGAATTCACTGCTGTGGAAGAGAATAAAGAAAAACAATCAAAATAAATGAAGACAGCCTAAGAGACCTCTGGGACAACATTAAATGCACCAACATTCACATTAAAGGGATCCCAGAAGGAGAAGAGACAGAGAAAAGGACCCGAGAAAATATTTGAAGAGATTATAGTCAAAAACTTCCCTAACATGGAAAAGGAAATAGCCACCCAAGTCCAGGAAGTGCAGAGAGTCCCAGGGAGGATAAACCCTAGGAGAAACATGCCAAGACATATGGTAAGCAAATTGATAAAAATTAAAGAGAAAGAAAAATTATTACAAGCAATGAGGGAAAAATGACAAAAACGTACAAGGGAACTCCCATAAGGTTAACAGCTGATTTCTCAGGAGAAACTTTACAAGCCAGATGGGAGTGGAACGATATATTTAAAGTGATGAAAGGGAAGACCGTACACCAGGATTACTCTACCTGGCAAGTATCTCATTCAGATTTGACAGAAATCAAAAGCTTTACAGACAAGCAAAAGTTGAGACAATTCAGCACCACCAAACCAGATCAACAACAAATGCTAAAGGAACTTCGCCATGTGGGAAACACAAGAGAAGAAAAGGGCATACAAAAACAAACCCAAAACAATTAAGAAAATGGTAATAAGAACATACATATTGATAATTACCTTAAATGAGAATGGATTAAATGCTCGAACCATAAGACACAGGCTCACTGAATGGATACAAAAACAAGACCAGCACACATATATATGCTGTCTACAAGAGACCCACTTCAGACCTAGGGGCACATACAGACTGAAAGTGAGGGGATGGGAAAAGATATTCCATGCAAATGGAAATCAAAAGAAAGCCTGAGTAGCAAAACTCATAGAAGATAAGATAGACTTTAAAATAAAGAATGTAACAAGAGACAAGGAAGGACACTACATAATGATCAAGGGATCAATCCAAGAGGAAGATATAACAATCATAAATATATATGCACACAACGTAGGAGCACCTCAATACATAAGGCAACTGTTAACAACTATAAAAGGAGAAATAGATAACAGTGGGGGATTTTAACACCTCACTTAACACCACTGGACAGATCATCCAAAAAGAAAATTAATAAGGAAACACAAGCTTTAAATGACACAACAGACCAGATAGATTTACTTGATATTTATAGGACATTCCATCCCAAAACAGTAGACTGCACTTTCTCTCAAGTGTGCGTGGAACATTCTCCAGGATAATCACATCTTGGGTCACAAATCAAGCCTCAGTAAATTTAAGAACATTGAAATCATATCAAGCATCTTTTCTGACTCCAACGCTGTGAGATAAAAATCAATTACAGGGAAAAAAACGGACAAAAACACAAACACATGGAGGCTAAACAATACATTACTAAATAAGCAAGAGATCACTGAAGAAATCAAAGGGGAAATCAAAAAATACCTAGAGACAAATGACAATGAAAATACGTCGATCCAAAACCTATAGGATGCAGCAAAAGCAGTTCTAAGACAGAAGTTTATAGCAATAAAAGCCTACCTCAAGATACAAGAAAAGTCTCAAATATACAATCTAACCTTACACCTAAATGAACTAGAGAAAGAAGAACAAACAAAACCAAAGTTAGCAGAAGGAAAGAAATCATAAAGATCAGAGCAGAAATAAATGAAATAGAAACAAATAAAACAATAGCAGACATCAATAAAACTAAAAGCTGGTTCCTTGAGAAGATAAAAAAAATTGATAAACCATTAGCCAGACTCATCAAGAAAAAGAGGGAGAGGCCTCAAGTCAATAAAATAAGAAATGAAAAAGGAGAAATTACAACAGACACCACAGAAATACAAAGCATCCTAGGAGAATACTACAAGCCAACTCTATGCCAATAAAATGGACAACCATGAAGAAATGGACAAATTCTTAGAAAGGTATGACCTTCCAAGACTGAACCAAGAAGAAATAGAAAATATGAACAGACCAATCACAAGTGATGAAATTGAAACTGTGATTAAAAATCTTCCAACAGGGCTTCCCTGGTGGCGCAGTGGTTGAGAGTCCGCCTGCCGATGCAGGGGATACGGGTTCGTGCCCCGGTCTGGGAGGATCCCACGTGCTGTGGAGCGGCTGGGCCCGTGAGCCATGGCCGTTGAGCCTGCTCGTCCGGAGCCTGTGCTCCGCAATGGGAGAGGCCACAACAGTGAGAGGCCCGCATACGGCAGAAAGAAAAAAAAAAAAAAAAAATCTTCCAACAAACAGAAGCCCAGGACCACATGGCTTCACAGGTAAATTCTATCAAACATTTAGAGAGGAGCTCAATCCATCCTTCTCAAACTCTTCCAAAAAATTGCACAGGAAGGAACACTCCCAAAGTCATTCTACGAGGCCACCATCAACCTGATACCAAAACCAGATAAAGATACTACAAAAAAGAAAATTGAAGACCAATGTCAGTGATGAATATAGATGCAAAATTCCTCAACAAAATACTAGCAAACAGAATCCAACAACACATTAAAAGGATCATACAATATGATCAACTGGGATTTATCCCAGGGATACAAGAATTCTTCAATACGTGCAAATCAATCAACGTGAAACACCATATTAACAAATTGAAGAAGAAAAACTATATGATCATCTCAATAGATGTAGAAAAAGCTTCTGACAAAATTCAACACCCATTTATGATAAAAGCTCTCCAAAAGTGGGCACAGAGGGAACTTACCTCAACCTGATAAAGACTATATATGACAAACCCACAGCAAACATCATTCTCAATGGTGAAAAACTGAAAGCATTTCCTCTAAGATCAGGAACAAGATAAGGATGTCCACTCTCACCACTATTATTCAACATAGTTTTGGAAGTCCTAGCCACAGCAATCAGAGAAGAAAAAGAAATAAAAGGAATACATATTGGAAAAGAAGAAGTGAAACTGTCACTGTTTGCAGATGACATGATACTATACATAGAGAATCCTAAAGATGCCACCAGAAAACTACTAGAGCTAATCAATGAATTTGGTAAAGTTGCAGGATACAAAATTAATGCACAGAAATCTCTTGCATTCCTATACACTAATGATGAAAAATCTGAAAGGGAAATTAAGGAAACACTCCCATTTACCATTGCAATAAAAAGAATAAAATACCTAGGAATAATCCTACCTAGGGAGACAAAAGACCTGTATGAAGATAACTATAAGACACTGATGAGAGAAATTAAAGATGATACAAAGAGATGGAGAGATATACCATGTTCTTGGATTGGAAGAAGCAATATTGTGAAAATGAATATACTACCCAAAGCAATCCACAGATTCAATGCAATCCCTATCAAATTACCAATAGCATGTTTTACAGAATTAGAAAAAAAAATCTTAAAATGTGTATGGAGACACAAAAGACCCCAAAGAGCCAAAGTGATCTTGAGGGAAAAAAATGGAGCTGTAGGAATCAGACTCCCTGGCTTCAGCCTATACTACAAAGCTACAGTAATCAAGACAATATGGTACTGGCACAGAAACAGAAATATAGATCAATGGAACAGGATAGAAAGCCCAGAGAAAAATCCATGCACCTATGGTTCACTTATCTATGAGAAAGGAGGTAAGGATATACAATGGACAAAAGACAGTCTCTTCAATAAGCGGTGCTGGGAAAATTGGACAGCTACATGTAAAAGAAGGAAATTAGAACACTCTCTAACACGATACACAAAAATAAACTCGAAATGGATTAGACAACTCAATGTGAGACTGGACACTATAAAACTCTTAGAGGAAAACTAGGAAGAACACTCTTTGACATAAATCAGAGCAAGGTCTTTTTTTGATCCACCTCCTAGAGTAATGGAAATAAAAACAGTAATAAATGGGACCTAATGAAACTTAAAAGCTTTTGCAAAGCAAAGGAAACTACAAACAAGACGAAAAGACAACCCTCAGAATGGGAGAAAATATTTGCAAGTCAATCAACGGACAAAGGATTAATCTCCAAAATATATAAATAGCTCAAGCAGCCCAATATTATAAAAACAAACAACCCAACCAAAAAATGGGCAGAAGACCTAAATAGACATTTCTCCAAAGATATACAGATGGCCAAGAAGCACATGAAAAGCTGCTCAACATCACTAATTATTAGAGAAATGCAAATCAAAACTACCATGAGGTATCACCTCACACCAGTTAGAATGGGCATCATCAGAAAATCTACAAACAACAAATGCTGTAGAGGTGTGGAGAAAAGGGAACCCGCTTGCACTGTTGGTTGGAATGTAAATTGATACAGCCACTATGGAGAACAGTATGGAGGTTCCTTAAAAAAACTAAAAACAGAATTACCATATGACCCAGCAATCGCACTACTGGGCATATACCCAGAGAAAACTTTAATTCAAAAAGGCACATGCACCCCAATGTTCACTGCAGCACTATTTACAATAGCCAGGTCATGGGGGCCACGTAAATGCCCATTGAGAGATGAATGGATAAAGAAGTTGTGGTACATATACATAATGGAATATTAGCCATAAAAAGGAAGGAAATTCGGTCATTTGTAGAGACGTGGATGGACCTAGACACTGTCATACAGAGTGAAGTAAGTCAGAAAGAGAAAAATAAATATTGTATATTAACGCATATATGTGGAACCTAGAAAAATGGTACACATGAACTGGTTTGCAGGGCCGAAATAGAGACACAGATGTAGAGGCCAAACGTATGGACACCAAGCGGGGAAGGTGGCGGGGGTGTCTGGGGGGTGGGATAAACTGGGAGATTGGGATTGACATATATACACTAATAGGTATAAAACATAACTAATAAGAACCTGCTGTATAAAAAAATAAATAAAATTCAAAAAAAGATGAAGAAAAATTATTAGACACAGATAGATTAATTAAATACACATTAAAAGTGCATACTAGAATGTAATAAAGCTATAACAAATAGAATGCCAAGACACAAGTGGAAAAAATCATTTTACAAAGTACTTAGGGAATTTGTAAGTGACCAATGGCCAGATTTCTCCAGAAAAGTGACAAAGCAGATGAACTAGTAGTAAACAGACTGAAAAATACAAAAAAGAAATCACCTCACAGACTGTAAATCATGTATGTAACCCCATTAAAATTCAAAGTATTCAGAAACAACCCAGCTGCCTAATGAATGGGGAATGATTAAGGAAGTGGTTATTTGTCTAGCTGATGGAATAGAGTTGGTGCTCTGTTTCCGTTGGTTCTGAGTCCTGGTGGTGAGTCGGCAGGTGTGGTACCCGCGGATACTGAGCTGATTGTACTCCTCTATTTTATATACGGGACTTGAGCACCCGCGATTTTCATATCCCCCGGGCGTCCTGGAACCAATCTCCCCAAGGTTCAACTATATTGTTTTAGAAAATGACGAGTGTCAGGAACAATGCATCTGTCTTCTTAGCACTTATACCCATCATTAATACTCACTCATTTGCCAATGAAGTTACAACCAAAGTGTATTTGTGTGCTGCATAAATAAACATGTCTTAAAGAGTACCCTCTAGGGCTTCCCTGGTGGCGCAGTGGTCAAGAGTCCGCCTGCCGATGTGGGGGACGCGGGTTCGAGCCCCGGTCTGGGAAGATCCCACATGCTGCGGAGCGGCTGGGCCCGTGAGCCACGGCTGCTGAGCCTGCGCGTCCGGAGCCTGTGCTCCGCAACGGGAGAGGCCACAGCAGTGAGAGGGCCACATACCGGGAAAAAAAAAAAAAAAAAGAGTACCCTCTATCTCTTTTCTTGCTTCAGCTTTTTCCCATGCCTACTTTTTAAACATTTTCTTTCCCTTTGTTTCCTCAAAATAAATGTCTTTTCTTTACATGAAATTATACAACCTACTTCCTTCTTAAAAATCTTTTCTGCTCTGACTCCCAGAACGAATCGTCTTCCTGTTTATGAAATACTAGTGTTTATCCATCTCACAGCACTGTGACAGGGCTGAGAGAGAGGAAATCAGGCAGAAGTCCTATGCTTTTTGTGACCCAGCTTCAGAAGGCACAGAGTATCACTTCAGTCACAGTCTATTAGCTGGAACAGTCATAAGCCCCTACTCACAGATTCAAGGGAAATGACAGATCCCATATTCAGTGGGAGGCTTGTTAGTCATACGAGAAAGACATGTGTGATGAGGTATCTATATATTGATGTGGTCAAAATACAATCTGTCATGAACCCTGAACAAAGGAATGGCAAATACCTAATCTTGTGGTTGATATTAAATTAAGAGGGATTACTAATGCCCTCAAAAATGAAAAATGAAAAAGATTAAAGCTCTCTTTTTCACGATTATTGAAAGGAGTATAACGGTTAAGAGTTTCAACTTTGGAGTCAGACAGCCCTGGGTAAGTTTCAAATAAATTACTCATCATGCAAAATGGGGACAGTAATACCTACTCTATATGGTCGTTGCCACATAGTAAGGTTCTGTTGTTATTGCTGTAAATACTAACTGCAATATTTTTTAGTAAAGAATATCTGGAAAATACAAAACAACATGAGTCCTATTTTTTAAAAAAGAATACATTTCAGTAGGAAAATGATGAAAAGAGGCAAAAATCTTGCTCTGCACCACTTTATGATACCTACCAAATGGCTATGGCAATGTAGGGCAGATGCAGGGCTGGGAGAGGCAAGAGTCTCCTACACTAGGCGACAGCGTTAGGATGAAGACCCTGAGGGGAGTCACATGAGATAAGCTGGGCCTAAGTCAGGTTGGGCTTCAGATCTCTGGGAAGCAATGGGAAGGGATCTGAGAGCAGTGGTGAGAGCAGCACAGACACAGAGGACAGGCAGAGGGATCGTTTATGAGGGGCCCTGGGCAGATGGGTCTGATCATATTGTCGGGTTCCTTAGAGGAACGAGTTGAATGAGGGAGGAGTCTCTTAGGTCATCTGATGAGCATGGATGACACAATAGGGAATTTAAACGTTATCCTAGGGACTTCCCTGGTGGTCCAGTGGTTAAGACTTGGTCTTCCAATGCAGGGGGTGCAGGTTCAATCCTTGGTTGGGAAGCTAAGATAACACATGCCTCACGGCCAAAAAACGAAAATATAAAAGAGAAGCAATATTGTAACAAATTCAATAAAGACTTTAAGAATGGTCCACATCAAAAAAAAAAATCTTAAAAAGAAAAAAAGACAAAAACAAAACACATGATCCTTATAGGCATTGGGAAGCTTTGGAGGTTCCTGAGGAGGGAAGGGTTATGACCTATGCTATTGCCTTTTAGAAATTTAGTTTGTGAAACCCATGGGAGAGTCTAGAACCAGGGAGATAAAATGCAAAATATCAGAGGAGAGAACTTAATGAGGAAAAGTGTTTAAAAAATCGAAGAGTCAGGAATGAATACAGTATGCAAAAGACTAATTGCTAATACTGTAGAAAAACCTAGATACCCTGTAGACACATGCCGTATTTGGAGTACAACTGTAAAAATAACATGATGTTGAGAAATATCAAAAAGGAATGTGATTAAAAAAAAAGAGCCAGTAAATGCTATATAATCAGAACTTTGTGGGGTAGTTTCATTCACCAAGTGTTAAAAGGGAGATACAGGAATAGCATAATAACAGGGTAAAAAGGGAAGTTTTGTTGTTGTTGTTTTTGTAATTTTTACAGTACTGGGGGCTAACAGACTCAAAAAATAAGCCCAGTAATGACAATGGCCTTCAAGTATATAGAGGGAGCTAAGAAGCAGATGCTGATTGGTTGACCTCTGCAATAAATCTGTAGAGCACAGTGCAATTTTTAAAAATTGGCTTAAATATGAAAACAATATGTATTTCCCCCGGAAGTAATAAAGCATGTCTCAACACATACCTTCTGTTCCTTCTCTCTCACCCCAATTCCATGAACACCTTTAAGAATCAGTATCACCCTAAGTCCTTTATAAAGTCACATTCTTCAAAGGCTTTCTCAAGATGCTTCTAATCCCATGATTCCTGCCCCATCCAGTAAGTTTCTAAGCACATGGCTTCTGCCTGTGGTACATGAATCTGGGAGGAGAGAGAACTCCTTGAAGCCAGCTTAAACATAATGAACCAGTGATCAGTAGTTAAAGGTGTGTTAGATATTATGGGCTCATCACTTATTCCATATTTGACTCCAATTGTTTTTTTTTTTGTTTTTTTTTTTGCGGTACACGGGCCTCTCACTGTTGTGGCCTCTCCCGTTGCGGAGCACAGGCTCTGGATGCGCAGGCTCAGCGGCCATGGCTCACGGGCCCAGCTGCTCCGCGGCATGTGGGATCCTCCTGGACCGGGGCACGAACCCATGTCCCCTGCATTGGCAGGCGGACTCTCAACCACTGTGCCACCAGGGAAGCCCTGACTCCAATTTTTAAAAATCATTAAACAGTTGACTTCATTTTTACACAAGTGTCCTAAGGCCTGGAGGGTTAGGTACATGAAAAAGACAACTAGAACCTGGAGTTGTCTCATTCCTTTACTAGGCACTGCTTCACTGAGCACGTTTTCTATTTTCTATTGTTTTCATTTTGATACTTTTCCATGTACTTCAGGAGTTATTTATTTCACTCTCCCCAAACCATGTCATATCCTGCATAAATCCTGTTTTTCCTTCCAAAATTCAGTGTTGAAATCTAATCCCCAACATGATGGTATTAGGAGGTGGGGCTTTTGGGAGGTGATTATGTCATAATGGTGGAGCCTTCGTGAATGGGATTAGCGCCCTTGTAAGAAGAGGCCAGAGAGCTAGCTCACTGTCTTTCTCCCACATGAAGATGCAATGAGAAGTCAGTGGTAGGTGACCTGGAACCCAGAACCCAACCATGCTGGCACCCTGATCTCAGACTCCTAGCCTCCAGAAGTGTGAGAAATAAATTTCTGTTGTTTATAAACCACCTAGTCCATGGATACTTTGTTATAGCAACCCAAACTGACTAAGGCACAGCTAAGACACATCTTAAAAAAGAAAATTTCCACTTTAAGCAACTTAAAGTTTTTAGGATATGGAATTCTATTCTCTTCCTATCTGGTGGCCTGCCTTGTAACATATAAGGCTAAGACACAAACACCGCAAGTCTTGAGACATCCAAGTTGAGGTTTCTTATAAGACCTGCTTAAGGAAATAGACATTTTTCAGAGCTGTAGAATGGAAGCCAGCCATGTAAGGTAAAGATCAGTGAATCGCATCACATGCGGCTGAAAACGAACATTAAATTGTTCCATGTGGAGAGCTGAGATTTAGGAGGCCAATGTTGCCTTGTAGTCAGAGGGATGCAGGCCTGGGAAAAGAAATTCTGATCCAGGAGCAGGCTGTCCTGGTAGTCTTCTCCTGAAGATCAGCATTAAATCTCACGTGTAGAGAGAGTCCAGGGGCCAGGTGTGTCCTCAGTTTCCCCATCTATAGATCTTTCCCAGCTGTAGCTTGTCTAGGGTCAAGAATCACAGCCTGAATTTCTTCCCAAGCCCCTATCCCTAAGGCTTGGAACTCTTTGTCTTTTAATGTGTCAGAGTGAAACTCCCTGCTGGCTGCTGGAGGAGAAAGAGGCTTTGTCCTTTCCCAGCTTCACTGTTTGATTTTAAGCAAGTAGATGGGGAAATACTGGACTTAATGAGCCCTTCTTCTGTCCTTGGAAGAGTCACAGAATGCAGCTGTCAGGCAGCAAGAGTTGTACAGGAATCTTACAGATCCTCTGTAATTCTTCAGATAACATCACATTTTACATTATCATTTCCCGATGGCCAGACAGCTAAGATTCTACCTCCCGTACATTCCCCAACAAAGGAGGCCCAGGTGTGTCTTCTTTATTGGCCACATTCTCCTGCGTATTCTGAGAGCCAGTGAAGAAAAGCAAATTTTCTTTTTTCTTCTATGAAAAGGGGAAGGAACAACATGTAATAATGTTAAGTTACTAGAATTCAGTGATCCAGGAAGCATTTCCTAAGTATCTCCTTTGGGCCAGGCACTGAGTTAGGATTCATAGATCTGGTTCCGAATAATGTAAATAATTCCTGGCATGCCCTTCCCAGGTGGAAACAACTCTGTGCAGAGGAGAGCCCTAAGCCTCAAGACATGCGATAAAGCCTTTATTCTGACAGACCTATAAATGTCTAAATCAGGAATTTATTAGTCAGAATAAACATTCTACTAAGAGGTAATAGTTCCAAAATACTCTTAGCACTAGTTTTACAAGGCCATGCTTACAACAATCAGAGTTGGCCTAACATCTGGTTATAAAATTGGTCATCCCTTGCACTAATAGTGATGTAAATTTTCTTTCAAATCTACTTTTCTCAAGATTAAACTTTTAACTGTACATGGGAGGGCAACAGTGATGATGTGGTGTATCTTTGTTGTTTTTGTTGTCATAAAATATTTAAGCATATCCAGCACTACTTGGTAGCCACCTTGAGATTGTTAGATTATTTGTGAAGCTTCACTTTATAGTGAAGCCAAATCCATTTGTTGCCAACTTGCTGGTTATCATCTTGCTGGTTACATCAGCAGTCGAGCTGGCATGATGCAGACCGGGTCAGCCCAGGAGAACCTCTCAAAAAAAATTTAACATTGATTCTTCTCTCTCCCTAACCCTTTCTGACTCTTTGAGGCTTGCTGTGATCTAGGGACACTTGGGAGTAGATCCTTTTCAAAGAGAGAAAAGCTCAAATCTTTCACAAATTTGTTTTCCCAGTGAATTTTACTGTTGCAAGCTCTTCTAGGGTAGAATATGCTTCTCAGGGAGGAAATCAAACATTTTTCAATAAATTGTTTCCCCCATGGAAAAAAAGAGATGAGCTTTATTTTAGGTCAGTATATTTATGACCAAGAAAATATTTAAGACCTATATCAGTATTATTTTCTGTTTGTGCAAACTGCTCCCCCAAAAAGAAATCTAGGCTGCTTTTTATGTGTAATGTTACTGAAAAACTGCCCAGTCCAGGTCTTACTGATTCCTAAGAAAACCCTAGAAGGCACTACCTTGGTGACTGATTTCCACCTTCGGCAACTGAAAAATAAGAAAAATAGCAATGGTACAAGTCCAAGTAAGGTCATAGCTAATGGCTTATGTGGAAATTGTGCTTATTTCCAAAATAGCTGATCTGGAATGAAGACTAGTGTGAATATTTCATTGGGAATTTCCCTTCATACCTCTAATCATTCCCCTATATCTCTTCTTTTCTCAAAAATAACTCCAAAATATTATTAGCTAAGGGTTTCTTTTGCATGTGAGTTCTCAAGTAAATGAGTCATGCTGTTCTCTGGGACCTCTTTTACTAATGAGCTTCTTTATTTGGGCTGAAGCAGTGGTGACCCTGAGTGCTGACAAGCAGCGAAAATAATTTCTTGGAACCCAAACACCACATTTGTTTGTGAACAGGACAAGTGCACTTTGAAATATATAACTGCTTTTTCTCTCCTTCTTTATCCATTCCCCCAATCCACACCAATATTTACCATGAGTTGTGCCTTTTTTCACAGTTACGCCACATCCAGGCTTAAGTACACTTGGGGCAGTATTTTAAATGCTGCTCTATGCTAATCAGCAAGATGTATCCTTTCCCAAAACCAAAAAAGAATTTTTAAATACTTCAAAAATATTGAAGTTATCTAGGGGGTTCATCTACTATTTGCCAATTTAAAAATATATGTCTGTTTTTTTGTTACAGACAGCCCAATCCAAAAATGGGCAGAAGACCTAAATAGACATTTCTCCAAAGAAGAAATACAGACTGCCAACAAACACATGAAAGAACGCTCAACATCACTAATCATTAGAGAAATGCAAATCAAAACTACAATGAGATATCATCTCACACCAGTCAGAATGGCCATCATCAAAAAATCTAGAAACAATAAATGCTGGAGAGGGCGTGGAGGAAAGGCAACCCTCTTACACTGTTGGTGGGAATGTAAATTGATACAGCCACTATGGAGAACAGTATGGAGGTTCCTTAAAAAATGACAAATAGAACTACCATATGACCCAGCAATCCCACTACTAGGCATATACCCTGAGAAAACCATAATTCAAAAAGAATCATGTACCAAAATGTTCATTGCAGCTCTATTTACAATAGGCCGGAGATGGAAACAACCTAAGTGTCCATCATCGGATGAATGGATAAAGAAGATGTGGCACATATATACAATGGAATATTACTCAGCCATAAAAAGAAACGAAATTGAGCTATTTGTAAAGAGGTGGATAGACCCAGAGTCTGTCATACAGAGTGAAGTAAGTCAGAAAGAGAGAGACAAATACCGTCTGCTAACACATATATATGGAATTTAAGGGAAAAAAATGGCATGAAGAACCTAGGGGTGAAACAGGAATAAAGACACAGACTTACTAGAGAATGGACTTGAGGATATGGGGAGGGGGAAGGGTAAACTGTGACAAAGCGAGAGAGAGGCATGGACATATATACACTACCAAACGTAAGGTAGATAGCTAGTGGGAAGCAGCCACATAGCACAGGGAGATCAGCTCGGTGCTTTGTGACCGCCTAGAGGGGTGGGATAGGGAGGGTGGGAGGGAGGGAGACGCAAGCGGGAAGAGATATGGGAACATATGTATATATATAACTGATTCATTTTGTTGTAAAGCTGAAACTAACATACCATTGTAAAGCAATTATACTCCAATAAAGATGTTAAAATGAAAAAAAGACTGTTTTTAAGTTATCTCAGAAACAGTCCTTGGTGACTTTCTTAATAAAAGCATATGAAAAGGCAAAGAATAAAGGTCACTTGTAAACACACAGAAAAAAAAAATATATATATATATATGTCTGTCTGCAATATGAAAGGATTCAGTCTCAAGGTGTGGTGTGGCTTGTGAATTTGATTTTGTAACTCATTCCTGCCGTACTGGATTTATTCAGTACAATGACATTTTGAGGCTATGTATTGGGTAAAATTGCATAATGATTCTCATATAGCTAAACTCTGACCCATGCATGGGCTTTTGTGCATTCACCTTAGAATGCAGGAGAGTCAGTTAGCCCAACAGGAGACTGACATGGGTGCAGGAAAATATGGACTAAAAATATCTTGTATTTGTATGGCGCATTACAATTTAAAATTACATAATTGTACCTGTCTCATATTGCACCTGCCTCAAAGGGTTGCAAAGATTCAATGTAACGATGTAAGTAAGTTCTTGACAGGTACTAGGTCACAGTCAATGGAAACTCTTGTTCCTGTTACTTATTCCATTTTCTTCTGTGGATGACACGTTTCTATTCTCTCTCTTCTCATAAATCTATGAGTCTTTCCTTCAAGTTAGCATTGAAATCAAGTAGTAGCCCCAGACTTTCACTCACCTAGGGTTTTCTTTCCGAATGGCATTGAGTAATTCATAGTACATGAATTCTTCAGACTATAAGTCTACACCAATTTCTCCGTTTCCTGACTCTAGATTTCACTAGGATCAATTAGAAGTAATATTACATTGGCTTTTTGTAAACTTTTTGAAATAAATTTTTAATTTGCATTCAATTATACAGCTCTTTGACGATTATATTTTTCTCTCCCAGATTCTTTTCCTCTGTCCAGGGATCTCAATTAGTCCTTTTTTTTCCCATTACCTCCCAATTGGAAAGCTACAATTTTTAACTCCTCTTAAAAGAGTTGTTCTAAGGCTGTCAGACTGAAGGAAAAAATAAAAAATAGAGGAGCTGTTGCTTTTAAGAGCTGAGGCCCTCACTTCTCAGCAAGGATGGAGCACATGTACATAGGACTGACAATCACAAATAGAGCATTAATCTGGAGTCGTGCACAAATTATTTTTTAAATTAGGCTTTAATCAATTTGCTTTAGGGAAAAAGAAAATGTTACCATGTGGTCAGCAGAATGATTTGTCCTGTTACCTTTGCCCTGTAAAATGGTCTCTCGATCTTTAGCAACAAGCCAACACTCACAGCATCTCACTATTTTAATAACATTTTCAGTGGCACAATAACAATATCTACTCTATGAAGAAAGAAAATGCTGTTGAACTTGGGGAGTATAACAGACACTAGTACTTGTTCACCCAAAAATCATTTTCCACACCCACCTTCTTCCTCACTCACAGAATCCCAATTTTGTTCAGGTCCTGCTTATTAAATCTCGATTTTTACCCAGTCTCAAACCCTCCATCAGCTTCAGGGGAGGTGACCCCCTTTCTGGATCCAGTCCCAGCCCTAGACCTGGGGGTGAATCACAATTCATCCAGTTCCCTTTGCCAATGTCTGTTTTCCACTGGGACAGGTGATAGAGTTCAGGAATGTGAGACAGGAGAGGATGTATGAGAGGATTCCAAAAAGACATGATGGAGAAGTAAGGGCTCCTCTCTGCTCCTGGATACTGTCATGTCTCCATATTGTTATAAAACTGAAGCCCCCATCTTGGGACCATGAAGAAAGTTAGCCTGAAAGGAAATGCTGAGGATGGCAGAGTACAAAGATTAAAGTCGAATTTTGATGACATTAGAAAATTGCTGAATTAACTAACCTTGGGACTGTCCTGCCTCTGGAGTTTTTGCTGTGTAAGATAATGAATGCCCTCATTATTTTAGACATTTTAAGTTGGGGTTCCTGATACTTGCAGCCAAAATCAGCCTACGAAGCTAAAGCAATAATATTTTATGAGATGCTTGCCAAGGGCTAAAAGATGTCCATCACTTTAGTGCTAGGCTGAGGGTTGTGCCCTGAATTTATAGCATTCCAAGACCTATTCTCCATCAGTTTTCAACTCTATAGGCATGTGTTATCATTACTTAGAAAGGAAAGGTGACTCAAAGCATTAGGCAAAATAATAAATATGTCGAATAAGAAAAAGTGAGAGCAATACATAACACTCACCAGAGAAGAGTAGTGATAAATAAGGACAGACCCAAATCTGTAGCTTTTGTTATACTTATCATTCTGCAGTGCCTACCCAGAGCAAATGAATCCTTAAAGGTTATCTGAATAAGGCACGTGAGACTGAAAACAATATGGATAAACAGAATGATGGGTAGAAATGCCCAAGATGAGGTGTAGCAGGAATAAATGTAGTCTTAGATCTAGGTCCTAGAAAAGGCAGTGTACACATCTAGGAAAGAGTTAAAAAGAAGCCCTCATGGTTTTAGCTGTTCCCAAGCTTGGCACACACAAATAATGCTATGTGGCCACCATAAACATCATGCAATCTTCCTTCTAGACACCATTGAGTGTGGTGTCTAAATAGGTGATTTGTAGCCCCAGCTAGATATCAAAATTATCTGTGTCTTTTTAAAAATGCAAATATCTGGGCCCAACTCCAGACCTAGTGAATCAGAATATTTTGGAGTTGGCTCTGGCTTTGTGCATTTTGTAAAATTCCACAAGCAACAGTCGATGAACTAGTCTAGACTCCAGATCAAGCAAGATCCACTGAACTGATCTCTATACAGGTCTCATCAGTGGGACTTTATATAGTTCTGGAACCACAGTTTCAAAGAGACATTTAAAAGTTGGAATGCACACAGAGAAAGCCAACCAAGAGGGTAAGGAGTCTTGTAACAATGTCATATGATGAGTAGATGAAAGACCCAAGGATATTTAATCTACAAGTGGAAGTACTCAGAAGAAACCCATGAAAGGAAACTACATACACACGTTGGATATTTCAGATTTGACCTATGGAAGAGGTTCACTGTTTGATAGCTCTGAAATAAAGGATTAGAGAACTAATACATGAAGTTAGAAAATGACAGATTCCAGATCAATATAAAGAAAACTTTTCAAGCCATTAAACGGTCAACAATGGAAAGGACTGCTTTAAAAATAACAATTTTCTCATAATTGTAAATTCCCTCAAGAGGTCAGATGACTGAAATTGTGGAACACAATTAGGAAGGCTACAGTGGAGACACCTGCCTTCAATAGGAAGTGGACTAGAACACCTTTGAGGTTACCTTTTTTTTTTTTTTTTTTTTTTTTTTTTTTTTTTGCGGTACGTGGGCCCCTCCCCTCTGTGGCCTCTCCCGCTGCGGAGCACAGGCTTCGGACATGCAGGCTCAGCGGCCCAGCCGCTCCGCGGCATGTGGGATCTTCCCGGACCGGGGCACGAACCCGTGTCCCCTGCATCGGCAGGCGGACTCTCAACCACTGCGCCACCAGGGAAGCCCTGAGGTTACCTTTGGCTCCAAGATTCTATGATACTCAGAGCAAATATATCACATAAAGATCACAGAAACACGGCACAAAAAGCAAACTTGGAATTCACCTGTTAAAGGTCCTTCATTCTATGGATAACAATTGCTAACAACTACTATATACACATTATCCCCAATTCTTGCAGCAAACCAGAAAGATCATCTTGTTAGTCTCATTGATATTTTACAGGTAAGGAAGCCAACTTTCTGAGAAATTATGTAACTTAAAATATTTAAATAGGAAGTGCAAGAGTTAGGACTTAAAACCAAGTCTTGACAAAGTCTCTTCTTTTCTCTTTACAACCCCCAATGATGTCTCAAGATCTATAAAATGAATACTAAACTCCCTGTTTTGTATTCAAGAACTTCTATGATCTTTTGCCAACCTATATTTTCAATATTGTTTTTCCTCATCACCCTTAATTCACCTTATGATCCAGTTAAATTGAACTACTTGTTTTCTTCTAAGCACAAGGTCTCCAGACTCTCAGCCTTATATTAAAGCTGTTCCTTCATTTCCAACACCATTTCTAATACCATTTCTTCTATTCTCCACATCTCTAAACTCAAATTCAAGGACCCGTTCAAATATGGCCTCTTTGAGTCTCCTTCCTCCTCGGTTTGAAGTAAGTTTTCCATTCCTAGAAGCCCCACTGCATTCTACACTAGCTCTCTTACAGTATTAACAGTTTCTGCTTTGCATTTATTAAGCATGTATCTGTGCATGTGTGTATGGTTTACATTATAACAATTTTTGTATTTGTCTATATTTTCCTACTAATTTCTAAACTTCCCCCAGAATTGAATGTACCACCATGCACATGGTAAACGGTCAATACCTTTCCATTAAATAAATGAATGGAAAGAAAAAAAAACTCCAGCCACAAAGAATTTAAGTGATTTGCCCAGGATCCCAAAAGTAATTTCTACCAAAACCTGAGCCAATATGTTCTATAGGGTTTTATTATGATTATTAGTTTAAGTATTATTTATTTTTCATTGTTAATAATTACTTATTATTATAATTTAGTTCTACCATGAAGCAATTCTGCTACAAACTTAGTTAACTAACAACTAGAAAAGAACACGTACACTCTTGATCCAGCTTTCCAAGGGGCAGAAAAAAAAAAATGCAGGCAAAAATTTTTAGGAAAAGTCCTCTGTTTTCTTTTCTAGAAAAAAAAACAAACAGAACATCTGTTTGTTTTCATGTTTTTGAATGATATTTCAACTTAAATAATGAAAGCCAAGCTCAAGTACCTCGAATGGAGATCTGTCACTGCAGTCACTAAATATTCAACTGCCAAAATTCACAAATATCCAGAAACCTACGTTTCTAATTAAGTAGATAGTATCGTGGATTTGAGAACACAGTCCCTGAACAAATAAATCTTGAAAATGCTCTTCTTATGCCATCATATTAAGGAAAGGCAATAAATCATTTTAACAGCTTCTCTGCCATGTCACACATGGAAAAGACAAAGAAATTTGTCTTTCAACTCACAAAAGAGTTACACAGAAAAGAATGTAAAATCAGAGAACTTGGTAGAGAAACATAGCAAAATATGTAAATTATTGTGAAAGGCTATTGTTTTAAACAAATTGGCAATTTACATGAATGACCAGCAGTACACTCGAAGTTAGTGTCAACATTTATAAAGGCCCTCACAGCGGATTCCAGAAGAGGAAACCAATTATGGTTGAAGAGGCAAGATACTCTTAAGAAGCAGTAAATTATGCTGAAAATATTGTCAACGACTGACTTAAAAAAATGAAATAGTCATATTATAAAGAAGCCCGATATATAAAAACAGCCAACTGTAAAAAATAAACGTTTGTGATTTTAATTATTCCAACTGTTCTTATAATAAATTTGGTGTAAAAACCACTGAAAATACGTGTTTTGAAGGAAAGTGTTTCTTGAACAAACCGTGCTCACTCTTTTGCCTTTGGCCCAGCAATGGTGTTGCCACAGCTCAGAACATCACTGTCAATTACCACTCTCCACTCCCACTTCTTCTCTTCTGCCTGAATTGCACTGACTCTTTAAGTTTCAGATGACAAGTTCTTCAAGATTCTTCCCTGAACATCCTCCCCAAAGCTGGGTTGTGTGTCCCTGCTAAAATAATCACTAGCCCTAGCACTCTGTACTGTCCCCTAACATAGAACAAAGCACACTGTCTTGACATTTCTTATTTCTTATTTTATTTTGTACTGCCCCCCATCTTGTGCACATGCGTGCGCACACACACACACATGTGCACGTGCGCACAAACACACAAACTAAAAAAGCCTTCTAGGCCAGGACAAAGCATCTAGTTATCTTTTTAAGAACACAGTATGAAACCTAACAGATTTTTCATGAATAAAGACACTGTCGTAAAAAATTATTTTTTGCTGTGAGCTACAAAGCATACACGTCTGCTCAAACATTTTTAACCGCATTCTGCAACATTCTCCATTTCATCTCAGGACCATGGTAGCAGGAGACCTCAGTCCTTCGACAAGCTGGAAAACTGGTTGAAGTCTGGTGCATGGATCCTTTTTGATATTTTTGCATATTGATTTCCGACTTTGAAAACAGAGAAAATGTATAACATCATACAATTTATTTAAAATCATTACCATGAATGTCTTTTTACACAAATATATCACAATGGCATGTGGTCAAGATTGAGAAATGTGTCCATCTGAGCATCCATAACAGTATTTTCAGATGACTGGGTTCTACTATATTTTTTTTTAATGTTCACAGTGTATCTCATTGTGGTCACTGCTGTGAGTGATTTTTAAAGTTCATTCTATATTAGGAAAATTCACTTGAAAGTCACTGTCTAGCTGACCCCACACGTGTGATATTTGATTGTTTCTGTTTTCTACACATTGACAGAGGTAGGCAGATTGCACAGTCCTCTTTGTCAGATATTATATTAAGTGAATTTTGTGATGGGTGCCCTGCTAAAATGGAACACTGGGGAAGCTCTGACTTTGTGTCCAATCAAATATGAATCAGTCACACACAGGGACAGTTAAGACAAGGTAACACAGTCTTAGCCAATGGTGGAACATAAACCATTTCAAAATTTTTCAGAACACATGGCCAACTGTGTAGACATGGAAGCTAGCCAGATACATCTTGATCACCAAAAATGATCATTTCTGATTTCTACTTTGCGTGAGAAATGCTGACACAATTGAATTTAAAACACAAATGTGTTACATAACTTGAGCCCTTGACTTAGGGGTCAATGCCCGTAATTGTCTCCAGCAGAGAGAGTTCACTTTAACATACATGAAGCGCACACAGACATGCCCGCGTTTTTTGCATTTGTTCATTCTGATGCACTCTATATTTCTGTGCTAGTCCTCACTCTGCAGCCCCCTGGCATTCTGGAATTATGTTGGAGCCTGTGGGGCTCTTGGAAACACTCCGGCTGATATTAGACTGGAGTGAGAGAAATCCACGCCCGCACTCACATCAGTTCTCCAACTGCATTCCCCCAAATACCCAGGCACAAACACAGATGCATGGGGTTTGTTAAAGTTCAGAAGAAAAATCTTGGGAAGACAGATTACCTTAGTGATTTAAATTCTCAGAGTAACTTTGGGATCCACAATAATCCTGTGAGGTGAGTTTATTCAAGAGTTAAAAATAGCTACCCTGAGCTAACTCTCCTCTGGTTAAAGCTGGCTTATGGCACATCACCAGTAGTAAAGCAATCCTGCAGAAGCTCTTTGCAGCAAGCCATCCCAAATTTTTCCATGAATTTCCCTGCCTGGTTAGAGTAGGTCCAATCCACTGTGGCATACTGTTAAGAGGCAGGGAGAACAACTATGTTATCTTCAATCACTGTAGTAGAATGCAATTTATATGGGGGGCGGGTGAGGGTGGATGTCATACATTTCAAGAGACTGTGTAGCAAGAGGAAAACATCTGACCTTGAATGAAATCATAGCCTCTCACTGTGTCATCTTGGAGAAGTCATTTAAATTCACTAATTTTTACCAGCTTGCAACTACATTCTTACTTGAAACCTACATAAATACTGTGAACACTGGTTAAAAGTTTATCATTAAATATACTCAAGGTCGTTTCCCTAAGTGCACTAACTTGTCAGCACTAATGGAAGCCTTACAGAGAGACTGGTTCAAGACGGCAGAGTAGAAGGGTATACTCTCACTCCCCCTTGCAAGAGCACTGGAATCACAACTAACTGCTGAACAATCATCGACAGGAAAACACTGGAACTCACCAAAAGGTACCCGACATCCAAAGACAAAGGAGAAGCCACAATGAGACAGTAGGAGGGGTGCAATCACAATAAAATCAAATCCCATAACTGCTGGGTGGGTGACTCACAAACTGGAAAACACTTATACCACAGAAGTCCACCCACTGGAGTGAAGGTTCTGAGCCACATGTCAGGTTTCCCAACCTGGGGGTCCAGCAATGGGAGGAGGAATTCCTAGAGAATCAGACTCTGAAGGTTAGGGGGATTTGATTGTGGGACTTCAACAGGACAGGGGAAACAGAGACTCCACTCTTGGAGGGCACACACAAAGTAGTGTGGGTATTCAGATGCAGGGGAAGGAGCAGTGACCCCATAGGAGACTGAACCAGACCTATCTAGTAGTGTTGGAGGGTCTTCTGCAGAAGTGGGGGGTGGCTATGTCTCACCGTGAGGACAAGGACACTGGCAGCAGAAGTTCTGGGAAGTGCTTCTTGGCGTGAGCCCTCCCAGAGTCTGCCATTAGCCACAACAAAGACCCCGGAGAGGCTCCAATGTTGGGTCGCCTCAGGTCAAAAAATGAACAGGGAGGGAACTCAGTCCCACCCATCAGCAGACAAACGGATTAAAGTTTTACTAAGCTCTTCCCACCAATCAACAGCCAGCTCTACCCACCACCAATCCCTACCATCAGGAAACTTGCACAAGCCTCTTAGATAGCCTTATCCACCAAAGGGCAGACAGCAGAAGCAAGAAAAACTACAATCCTGCAGCCTATAGAACAAAAACCACATTCACAGAAAGACAGACAAGATGAAAAGGCAGAGGGCTATGTACCAGATGAAAGAACGAGATAAAACCCCAGAAAAAAAACTAAATGAAGTGCAGATACGCAACCTTCCACAAAAAGAATTCAGAATAATGATAGTGAAGATGATCCAGGACCTCAGAAATAGAATGGAGAAAAACATTGAGAAGATGCAAGAAATGTTTAACAAAGACCTAGAAGAATTAAATAACAAACAAACAGAGATGAACAACACAATAAGTGAAATGAAAAATACACTACAAGGAATCAATAGCACAATAACTGAGGCAGAAGAATGGACAAGTGACCTGGAAGACAAAATGGTGGAATTCAATGCTGCAGAACAGAATAAAAAAAAAAGAATGAAAAGAAATGAAGACAACTTAAGAGACCACTGGGACAACATTAAATGCAACAACATTCGCATTATAGGGGTCCCAGAAGGAGAAGAGAGAGAGGAAGGACCCAAGAAAATATGTGAAGAGATTACAGTCGAAAACTTCCCTAACATGGGAAAGGAAACAGCCACCCAAGTCCAGGAAGTCCAGACAGTAAACAGGATAAACCCAAAGAGAAACACGCTGAGACACACAGTAATCAAATTGGCAAAAATTAAAGTCAAACAAAAATTATTGAAAGCAACAAGGGAAAAATGACAAATAACATACAAGGGAACTCCCATAAGGTTAACAGCTGATTTCTCAGCAGAAACTCTACAAGCCAGAGGGAGTGGCAGGACATATTTAAAGTGATGAAAGGGAAGAAGCTACAATCAAGATTACTATACCCGGCAAGGATCTCATTCAGATTCAATGGAGAAATCAAAAGCTTTACAGACAAGCAAAAGCTAAGAGAACTCAGCACCACCAAACCAGCTCTACAACAAATGCTAAAGGAAATTCTCTATGTGGGAAACACAAGAGAATAAAAGGACCTACAAAAACAAGCATAAAACAATTAATAAAATGGTAATAGGACTATACATATCGATAATTACCTTAAATGTGAATGGATTAAATGCTCCAAACAAAAGACACAGCCTCGTTGAACGGATACAAAAACAAGACCCATATATGTGTTGTCTACAGGAGACGCACTTCAGACTTAGGGACAGATACAGAATGAAAGTCAGAGGATGGAAAAAGATATTCCATGCAAATGGAAATCAAAAGAAAGCTGGAGTACCAAAACTCATATCAGATAAAATAGATTTTAAAATAAAGAATGTTACAAGAGACAAGGAAGGACACTACATAATGATCAAGGGATCAATCCAAGAAGAAGATATAACAATTATAAATATATATGCACCCAACATAGGAGCACCTCAATACATAAGGCAACTGCTAACAGCTATAAAAGAGGAAATCGACAGTAACACAGTAATACTGGGGGATTTTAATACCTCACTTACACCAATGGACAGATCATCCAAACAGAAAATTAATAAGGAAACACAAGCTTTAAATGACACAATAGACCAGATGGATTTACTTGATATTTATAGGACATTCCATCCCAAAAGAGCAGATTACACTATCTTCTCAAGTGCGCATGGAACATTCTCCAGGATAGATCACACCTTGGGTCACAAATCAAGCCTCAGTAAATTTAAGAAAATTGAAATCATATCAAACATAGTTTCTGACCACAACGCTATAAGATTAGAAATCAATTACAGAGAAAAAAACGGACAAAGACACAAACACATGTACACTAAACAATATGTTACTAAATAACCAAGAGATCACTGAGGAAATCAAAGAGGAAATCAAAAAATACCTAGAGACAAATGACAATGAACACACGACAATCCAAAGCCTATGGGATGCAGCAAAAACAGTTGTAAGAGGGAAGTTTATAGCAATACAAGCCTACCTAAAGACACAAGAAAAGTCTCAAATAAACAATCTAACCTTACACCTAAAGGAGCTAGAGAAAGAAGAACAAACAAAACCCAAAGTTAGCAGAAGGAAAGAAATCATAAAGATCAGAGCAGAAATAAATGAAACAGAAACAAAGAAAAACAATAGCAGAGATCAATAAAACTAAAAGCTTGTTCTTTGAGAAGATAAACAAAATTGATAAACCGTTAGCCAGACTCATCAAGAAAAAGAGGGAGAGGACTCAAATCAATAAAATTAGAAATGAAAAAGGAGAAGTTACAACAGACACCACAGAAATACAAAGCATCCTAGGAGAGTACTATAAGCAAATCTATGCCAATAAAATAGACAACCATGAAGAAATGGACAATTCTTAGAAACCTATAACCTTCCAAGACTGAACCAGGGAGAAATAGAAAATACGAACAGACCAATCACAAGCAAAGAAATTGAAACTATGATTAAAAATCTTCCAACAAACAAAAGTCCAGAACCAGATGGTTTCACAAGTGAATTCTATCAAACATTTAGAGAAGGGCTAACACCTATCTTTCTCAAACTCTTCCAAAAAATTGCAAAGGAAGGAACACTCCCAAACTCATTCTATGAGGCCACCATCACCCTGATACCAAAACCTGACAAAGATACTACAAAAAAAGAAAATTACAGACCAATATCTCTGATGAACATACATGCAAAAATCCTCAACAAAATACTAGCAAACAGAATCCAACAACACATTAAAGGATCATACACCATGATCAAGTGGGATTTATCCCAGGGATGCAAGGATTCTTCAATATACACAAATCAATCAATGTGATACACCATATTAACAAATTGAAGAATAAAAACTATATGATCATCTCAGTAGATGCAGAAAAAGCTTTTGACAAAATTCAACACCCATTTATGATAAAAGCGCTCCAGGAACTGGGCATAGAGGGAACCTACCTCGACATAATAAAGGTCATATACGACAAACCCACAGCAAACATCATTCTCAATGGTGAAAAACTGAAAGCATTTCCTCTAAGATCAGGAACAAGACAAGGATGTCCACTCTCACCACTATTAATCAACATAGTTTTGGAAGTTTTAGCCACAGAAATCAGAGAAGAAAAAGAAATAAAAGGAATACAAATTGGAAAAGAAGAAGTGAAACTGTCACTGCTTGCAGATGACATGATACTATACATAGAGAATCCTGAAGGTGCCACCAGAAAACTACTAGAGCTAATCAATGAATTTGGTAAAGTTGCAGGATACAAAATTAATGCACAGAAATCTCTTGCATTCCTATACACTAATGATGAAAAATCTGAAAAAGAAATTAAGGAAACACTCCCATTTACCACTGCAACAAAAAGAATAAAATACATAGAAATAAACCTACCTAGGGAGACAAAAGACCTGTATGAAGATGACTATAAGACACTGATGAGAGAAATTAAAGATGATACAAAGAGATGGAGAGATATACCATGTTCTTGGATTGGAAGAAGCAATATTGTGAAAATGACTATACTACCCAAAGTAATCTACAGATTCAATGTAATCCCTATCAAATTACCAATGCCATGTTTTACAGAACTAGAACAAAAAATCTTAAAATTTGTATGGAGACACAAAAGACCCCAAATAGCCAAAGTGGTCTTGAGGGAAAAAAAACAGAGCTGTAGGAATCAGACTCCCTGATTTCAGACTATACTACAAAGCTACAGTAGTCAAGACTATATGGTACTGGCACAAAAACAGAAACACTGATAAATGGAACAGGACTGAAAACCCAGAGATAAACCCACGCACCTATGGTTAACTAATCTATGACAAAGGAGGCAAGGATATACAATGGAGAAAAGACAGTCTCTTCAATAAGTGGTGCTGGGAAAGCTGGACTGCTACATGTAAAAGAATGAAATTAGAACACTCCCTAACACCATACACAAAAATAAACTCAAAATGGATTAGAGAACTAAATGTAAGACTGGACACTATAAAACTCTTAGAGGAAAACTAGGAAGAACACTCTTTGACATAAATCACAGCAAGATCTTTTTTGATCCACCTCCTAGAGTAATGGAAATAAAAACAAAAATAAACAAATGGGACCTAATGAAACTTAAACTTTTGCAAAGCAAAGGAAACTACAGACAAGACAAAAATACAACCCTCAGAATGGGAGAAAATATTTGCAAGTCAATCAACGGACAAAGGATTAATCTCCAAAATATATAAACAGCTCATGCAGCTCAATATTAAAAAAACAAACAACCCAATCCAAAAATGGGCAGAAGACCTAAACAGACATGTCTCCAAAGAAGACATACAGATGGTCAAGAAGCACATGAAAAGCTGTTCAACATCACTAATTATTAGAGAAATGCAAATCAAAACCACAATGAGGTATCACCTCACACCAGTTAGAATGGGCATCATTAGAAAATCTACAAACAACAAATGCTGGAGAATTTGTGAGAAAAGGGAACCCTCTTGCCCTGTTGGTGGGAATGTAAATTGATACAGCCACTATGGAGGACAGTATGGAGGTTCCTTAAAAAACTAAAAATAGAATTACCATATGACCCAGCAATCCCACTACTGGGCATATACCCAGAGAAAACCATATTTCAAAAACACACATGCACCCCATTGTTCACTGCAGCACTATTTACAATAGCCAGGTCATGGAAGCAACCTTAAATGCCCATCGACAGACGAATGTATTAAGAAGATATGGTACATATATACAATGGAATATTACTCAGCCATAAAAAGGAACGAAATTGGGTCATTTGTAGAGATGTGGATGAATCCAGAGACTGTCATACAGAGTGAAGTAAGTCAGAAAGAGAAAAACAAATATCATATATTAACACATATATGTGGAACCTAGAAAAATGGTACAGATGAACCAGTTTGCAGGGCAGAAATTGAGACACAGATGTAGAGAACAAATGTATGGACACCAAGGGGGGAAAGCGGCAGTGGGCAGGGGTGGTGGTGTGATGAATTGGGAGATTGGGATTGACATATATACACTAATATATAAAATGGATAAGTAATAAGAACCTGCTGCATAAAAAAATAAATAAAATTCAAAAAAAATGGAAGCCTTACATAATTTTGTTATACTCATTAACACATTTTACTTACAAAATAAAACGGATAGATTTCAGAGAAATACTATTTCAATATATATTAATTAATTTTTCCTTGTTTGGATTTATCGCTCAGTAACAAGGTGTAACACCAAAAAATAAACAACAGAACACACTGTAGAGAACCCAGATATTGCCCTTGTAGACACAGAATGGAAGTTTCACCAGAGAAACTGACACATGATTGAGAAGGGAAACTGAGCTTGAGAATTACAATATAATATTATATATTAAGGAATGATTCTGAGACCATACACATATTCAACTTGGACTTATTGCTCTTCTAAAGGAGAAATAAAGACTATCATGATGAAATAGGAAACCTGTAATGATAAATCTGCATACTGGCTATGTCACCAGAGTAAAAATCATGCCCAAACCAATTTTAACTAAGGTTCAATTGTTATACTTATACCTCTCTGCAGATAGGACATTTTCCAAATACAATACCATGAATTTTGCTTAGTAAAAAGGAATTTTAAATGAAAAAAATCAACAAAAAAGCAATATACATCATCCACAGATGAATTTATTCCAACTCTTATAGAAAAGAAACAAAAAGAAAGTTCTGTAGGAAATTAATGATTAAACATATTCACTGACAGCTTCCTAAAAGCTCTAATCTGCTGTTTAAAATTCTTTGAGCTATTCAGTTTTAAAATGCTTTATTTCAAGTTCAAAAAGTTATGAAAAAATGCAAATTTTATTACTTAATTTCTGAGACCATAAATTTTTCTTTCCTAAAAAAAAGTTTTATCACATTCTTGATATTTCCCATCTCCCTTTTCCATGTGTCAGACAAAATTACTCGTGTCTACAATAAAAAATAAAGAATTTACATCCAAAATAGAAACTGCATTTAATTTATTTGTAAGTAAAAACTTACAAATAAACCAAAGACCACAATAAAACTCTTTTCTGACTAAAATCATTGTGTTCATTTCTTGACCCTTTAAAACAGTTGCTGAAAAAGTATATGAATGAACACATACATCAAACAGATGCTGAAAACCCTCAAAGGTCATTTCTTGCTTTATATAGTCATGAAAAATTCAAGGCAACTGTCAAAAAATAGCTGGCACAGCACCATACTGTGCTGACATCAAAGAAGCTGTTGATATTATAGTTACTTTCAAACCAAAAAAAATAACTTAGTTGGGGCTCTGATGATCCTGGGATCCCACCCTCTGATCATAACCATCTTATTTTGACAAGAATAAAGAGGAACCAGCTGTTCTCCCCAGACCATATTAGAATTCAGAGAGCCATTATTCCTCAGGAGATGTTCTTGAGAGATACCCTAGATATCCAAAGGTTTCTTTATTATGCAACACCCAAAGAGTCAATACCCATCCTCGCTATTCCCCTCCTTTTATCAATGATCATCAGAATCTGTCCTGAGAACAGGAGATCCTTCAGGAAACTTAAGAAACTGGAGACCCTCAGATAAACATACAAGAGCATGGAGGTTGGGGCCAGAGTATGCAGGGTCTTGAATATGTGCGCAAGAAGTTGGACTTGGTGAGAAAGGCCACAGGCAACTGCTAGCTCATTAAAACAGGGGACATACGTGATCTCAAAGTAGACTAAGTCATCTATGCCGGGAGCAGTGAGTAATCAAGTGTTTGAAAAATAGTGAAAAAGATTTGGTGCAATTGCTCTCAGAAATATTCTAGAAAGTCTGTAAGAAATAAATAGGAGGTTAAGACACACTGAGGACATAGCTAAGAGGAGAGACTGTGAATTGCCATGGCTTTCTGTAACAAAGCTCGGTTACCTGGCAGTGGAAAAAGCAGACAATGGGGTGATCCAACATTAGAGATTAGCAAGGCAACGGAAACGTTGAAATGATGAACCATGGATCCTGGGGGACAAGCAAGGCAAGTGAAATCTACAAGGTGCTTATGAGCCAAAATGATATAGGAGGGAGGGGGCTGAAGGCCTAGATCTGAATACTGTGAAATAAAACACAAGAGTCATGGTCACCTAAGTATGTCCTGAGTCCTAAGCCACACGGAGTGGCGGATTGCACAAAAACAATGCAGAAAACCACTGGACCAATACTGTTGATTGTATTTGGAGGAAGAGTTGTAATGGAGCATCCATAGACGGATGAAAGGTGATTCCCTGTGGTTGGAATAGATGGGTCTCCCCACCCTCCTCCAATCAATCACCTGAAAGCCAGTTTGGTGCAAAACAAAACTAACAAAATAGAATTCGTTTTGGTTAGATTCAGAAGAGGGTACAGGATTTTCACTGCTAACATAATCATAAATCCTATCACTCTGAAGAGAAACATTAACTAAACCAGTACAATAGCGTACTATGCCATCTTTCTTTTCTTTATGCAACCTGAAATAAAATTGAGCATTGTTTTACTGATCATCATTATCTCTCTCTTAAAAGCTAAGATTTCAGCTCATAAAAAGGGTATAGGAAACTGTCAGCAAAAGTTACTAGTTTTATGAAAACACAGGACGAATACAATATAAATCAAAGCTACCATTCATTTCCAGCTAATGAGGTGCTCTATTTTTTTTTCAATAAATATACTATTTCATCGAGGTTGGTCTGTTAGTTTTTTCCAGCCCATTAGATTCTCACTTAATGAGATTTTTCTCCCTAAAGAAAATAGATATTGAATCAATATAGTCTCCTATAGAAAAGTACAGAGCAATTTAATATTGCATGAACATCCTAATTTTAGACACTAGATGAGTGACAGAATTACATGGAAATACCTTTTTGTTTATTCAACAATCTTCTTAATACTTTTAAAATTCATTTATATTATACAGCAAATATTACTTGTAGGATATAGCCCATCGGTCAATCATTTACATATTCCATTGCCATGGTTTAAAAAGATATCCAAACACAGAATAATAACAGAATAAGTAAAATATAAATGTTTGCTTCTTCTCACTAATGTCTATTTAAAAATCACCTGGACTTTTATTAATAAGTGATCCATTCATGGTGAGTCTGGTAGTTAGCAAAAGGCATAAATTCTTTTCTCATAGAAAAATCTTAAGCAGGACGAATTCAGAGTGCTTCCTTACCTAAGATCATAGGAGGCTACAGTTGAAATGGAACTTAGAGGTCACGTCTATGGGTCCTTAAACCCCGAAGGTCCACAGATGATGCCAGCCCCTGAAATTACATGGGGGTATCATGTTTGCATTTGTGCGCATGCATTTGGGGTCAAGGAAGAGACAGTGGGGAAGACAGACGGAGACTGAAGCAGATTTTTAAGTGATTCCATGGCTCTAAAAGAATAGAAGAAAAGCCACTTTCTCTTTATTCTGCACATGAGGTTTATTCTCTACAGTCTACACATGTAGAATAAACTCTTTATTCTTATTCTACACCTTAGGAAATCAAGACCCGGGTTAGGGAACAGAGTCACCCAAGGTCATGGAACTACTCAGTGGTTCAGATGAGCTGGCCTCCCAGAGGATGATCTAAATGCCCGCTCTTCTTTCGCTGCCACTATTCAGAGGCCTCCAAAATGAAATATTAAAAATGGAGCTTTTAACTCCCCTGCTGATCCTAATGTCAGTCAGGGTTAACAACACTGCCCTAAAGGGGTAAAGGAATCAAGAGAAAGTGAAAATAATAATATGAAAGAGTCAAAAATTAATGAACAGTATAAATAGTAATTTTACCTATATTTTCCAGAAATTTCATACATACAAAACATGTTTCTATAAACCCATCTATGCTTGTTTTCAGTGGGATTACTGACAATACTGTTGAAAGAGAATGTGACAAAACAATAGCTATGTCTGGGTAACTGCATATAGACCAAATATTTCTCTGTTCCTTTATATTTTTCACTCCTCTCAAGAACAGATTTGTAATTGCTAATTTTGTAATCAGGAGAAATAAATTTCAAAGACACAAGGAAAAAATGGAGTTTTTAAGAATGGTAAGTTATAATACTTTAATGTCTCCTCTGTCACTCTTCCGTATGCTTCCTCCTCTGGAACAAACAATCTGGAACTTAATGAGCTCTGCAGAGAGACTGAGTTCAAACCCAGTCTCTCTCACTTTCCAGCTGTAAGGCCTTAGGCAAGACATTTAGCCTTCCTGTGCCTCTGTTTCCAATACAATGAGGATAATAGTAGTACTTGTCTAAATTTGGGTTTCCCCCAAATAGAACCTGATGAGATCTTGTGTGTAAGTAGTTTACTTGAGAGATGCTTCCAGAAGGAGTGAAGAATACCAAGAGTGAGACAGAGCTATGTAAGAACAAATTATCAAAGATGCTTCCATAAGCAATGGAAGCTTGATTCAGCTGAGACCTCTGAGAGCATACAAAATGCCTCTTAGAATTGTTGACCCAAAGGAGGGGAAGCTGGAGCATTTACCCACCAGCTCTTTAGCACCTTTGGTTGAGGGTTGCCCCGAGGATGGTAAATCCCCTTCACTTTTGTGTGAGGCTCACAAACAGATCAAGTGGTTTCCTGCAGCTTTGGAGAAGGCCTGAGACAGAAAGCAGATGACCACACACAGTGCTTGAGGTGAGACACTCAGCACAAGTCTGAGCCCACACAAAACTACCTGCCACAGTGACGACTGAGATCAGAGTTGAGTCAAAAAACACTGACACAAGGCACTGAAAGCACTGGCTATATTATTTACCTCAAAGCACTGTCATAAGGATTTAATAAGTAATTCATGTTAAAGTGGTTAGAACCACATAACAAGAAATCAGGTCATGTTAGCTGTGGTGATTAGTCTTTTAATATTTCTGAAGTGCCTACCAAATGCCAGGTACACTGTACAGGGGATACAAAAATAATAATAATAAATAAACAAATATCACAGACCCTGCTCTTGTTACTGAAGCAAACTTGGGTCCACTCATCCAGCCAATCTACTGACACCTACTGGGTTCTTGTGAAGGGAAGTGCAGTGTTTACTGAAGGCGCCAAACAAGGAGTGTGGGCAGCTGATGTTCAAAAAACCCAAACTCTCCCATGGGTTTCAGGGAAGAGTTTTTAAGGGCAAGGTGAGGGAGGGGAGTCACAGGGTGTGTGATCAGCTCATGCAAAATTCTCTGCCTGGTTGATGGTGAGGTACCAGGTTGGTGTCACAGGGTTAACATTATCAATTCTCAGCCTCCAGTGGTCTGGGGGCTACATGCTCATGGTCATCATGCAGTTAGCTCCTTCCATTTGATGGCGGTTTTAGTATCTGTAAAACAACTCAGGAAAGTTCATCAGGTACTATTATCTATGTACTTCAGGGAGGAAAAAGAAGATTCTGTGACTGCTATATGGCAGATTTACTGTTTAAATTGTTACCAGTTCTCCTGGTCCCTCTGCTACTTTTGTCACTACATGTTCACATCCTTTCGATCATTAATTTTTGAGCCAGGTTTTTGTGACTCCGGGAAGGCCTGGGAGACTACAGTTTTTCTACAAACAAGAGGCAGGCAGAGGACTAGAGGCAGCAAAGAATCAAGCATTTGTCACCCAAAGCAGTACATTTCATGACAAAGGCATACATTGAGTCTAGTTGCTACACAATATAGGGAGAAAAACACTCTGCCCAGAAATCAGAGCAATCAGAAAGGTTTCACAGAGGACGTTATGCCTGCACAGAATCTAGACAGGTAAGTAGAAATGGCCCCAAGAATTTCACATAGTGAGAGCATCAAACACAGAAGCATGTCACGGGGCAAGGAAGAACATGGAGCTTTTAAAGAACAGCAAGGCCTCAAGGGTCTGGAACATACACTTCCATGGACAAATGTCAGGAAACAAAGCTATGGCGTGAAGAGGCAAAGCATGATCATGAAGGATCAAGGATAGCTTTTGCCTTAGTTTGGTGTTAATTCCATAGGCAATAGGGAACAAGGGGAAGATTCATGTTTCAGGGACATGTTAGTAGTGTGGAGGATGGACGGGTGGACAACAATACTGAATGCAGAAAGAATCAGATAAATGGCTATTGCAATAGCCCAAGGCCGATGTGAGGAAGGGTAACACTAATCTAGAAGAGTGACAGTGAGGATAAGTTGAGAAAGAATAATTTTTCTAAGATGACCTGCAGGTTTCTGGCTTAAGTAGTTGATTGTTTAGTAATGTTTTCAACAAACACAGGAAATAAAGAAAAGACTATGTCTCAGAGAAAGGAAGAAAGAAACAATGAGTTCATTTTGCATATGCAGACTTTGAGGGCTGTACCAAGCTCATGCGGCCCACAGCTGCTGTGCTTGTTTCCACAGTTAACTCAGCCAAAGGAACCACGCTGATGTGAGAAGGGCACAGAGAGTTTCCCATGATGCACTGCAGGGCACTTTTGAGTACTTTTCTGGGCACCAAACTGAAACTAGACCTTAATAAGTCTAGTGATAAACCTGTGATATTTTAATAAACTATAGCTAAGCTACATACAACCATTTTTTTTAACTCCACTAATTTACTCTATCCTCATTAGAGCAGACGTTAGGTGCATGATGGGCGTTTTAAAACATGATATGGATTAATGTAGTGTCTAAAATTCTACCACTGATAATTTATTAATCTTAAAATATTGTTCTCCCCAGGAATTTTCACGTTAAAAGTGCAAATACCTTTGGATCCACATATGGAGGTGTTATTCTCATTGACAAATCTATGTTTTTCTTCATTAATCTAGTTGGAAGAAAGACACTAAGGAAACAGGAGCTTTGACAAGGGGCCAGAGGAATGAGGTCCTCTCGTTCCTTGAAGCACAAGAGAGAGGACAGCTTGGAAAGAGTTTCTAATTTTTCTTTGGGCTCAGAAGTCATTATCACAGGGCCCAGAACCTGTCTGGAGGGAAGGTGGACTTGGGTGGGAGTGGGGCTAAAAGGAAATGGGAAATAATTAAAGACTAACTCCATTGTTTTAGCATCCTTGGGCTCAACTTTCAAAATCTGGTACTGTGTGTGGTGTAAGAAAACTATATTGGAGGGACTTCCCTGGTGGTCCAGTGGTTGAGACTTCGCCTTCCAATACAGGTGGTACGGGTTCGATCCCTGGTCGGGAAGCTAAGATTCCACATGCCTTGGGGCCAAAAAACCAAAACATAAAACGGAAGCAATATTGTAATGAATTCAATAAAGACTTTAAAAAAAAGAAAAGAAAAGAGGGCTTCCCTGGCGGCGCAGTGGTTGAGAGTCCCCTGCCGATGCAGGGGACACGGGTTCGTGCCCCGGTCTGGGAAGATCCCACACGCCATGGAGCGGCTGGGCCCATGAGCCATGGCCGCTGAGCCTGCGCGTCCGGAGCCTGTGCTCCGCACCGGGAGAGGCCACAACAGTGAGAGGCCCACTTACCGCAAAAAAAATAATAAAGAAAACTATATTGGAAACATTAAAAACAAACTGGGTTATGCTTGCAGAATACTGATAACAGTTTGTTTGCTTGTTTTACAAAATCAGATCGTTTCTTGGTCATGAGAGTTTGCCAAGGAACCTGAAGCATCCCCTTGGTTGGGAGTAAAGCCAGTGACATAGGTACAATGTCACTGTACAATTTAAAATATCAAGTTACATAATGTAAAATTTTATAATAAATACAAATCTTTATTTAGCCATGTTCCTATAAATGTAAAAGGGCTGCAATTTGTGAAAAGACTTAAGCCAGTCTCTCAGCTTGTAGAGCAGATGCACTCTTCTGACAGATCATTTTTTCAGTGAACTAATAGCATTGGTTTTCCTGCCTAATAAACTGCTACCATGAGCATCACATCTTCATCTCCTCTATTAAGCGAAACAATTCCCACTGTCCTCCTACCACATTCTCTCATTAGGCAAGTTCCTCAGGTCAGAGTTTCTTTTCCCAATTACAGGCCTCATCAATTCTCCAATCTCAGTTTTAAAAGGCTCTAATAGGAATTTAAGTTTCCTATAACTAACAAGCAATTCCATTAGAAAA
>NW_006790911.1:1359508-1359824 GCF_000442215.2 Lipotes vexillifer | reverse complement strand
AAAGAGTGATTACAGGATTAAAAGGAAAACACATGTGCTCATCTATTTCAGTACTACTCCACGCCCAGTTCTCTGAGAAGCACTGGTGAGACAAGCATGGCCTCTACTTCGAAGGGGTTCACAGTCAAGCACAGGAGACAGCTGTGAGGTGCACGGATCATCACAAGACAAGGCAAAATTCCTTAACCACAAAAAAGGAACCAACTACCTAGAGATGCAAGACAGGCTGCCGACGAGATGGCATTAGCCTATCAGTCAATAAATACGTCTTGGGCTTCCCCAGTGGTGCAGTGGTTGAGAGTCCGCCTGCCGATGC
>NW_006790911.1:1348146-1359318 GCF_000442215.2 Lipotes vexillifer | reverse complement strand
CCGCGACGGGAGAGGCCACAACAGTGAGAGGCCCGCGTACCGCAAAATAAATAAATAAATAAATACGTCTTACGGCAGGTGCTATTTGAGATTCTAGCGATCACACCCTAGTTAGGAAGTGCCCTGCGCCTAGTAAGTTCTAGAAAGACATGAAATCATGGAAGAGGACAACTGATGGTGCTCATTAGCCAAGGTGGTCAGGATACGGTCATGTGAAGCTCTGAGCTGAAACTACAGCAAAAACAAAATTCCTAGGCAGGAACAAACTAGCTTGCCATGTCTGGGGACAGAAAGGGGGTCAATGTCATTGCAGCACAGTGAACAGAGGGGAGAGAGAAAGAAGGAAAGTCAGAGGTACTCAGGGGTCAGATTATGAAGGTCTTTAGATGATGTAGTCAGAAATCTTCATTTCATTCTAAGTAGAAGCCACTGGGGAGCTTTAAAATGGGAATACAATGGTCTGATGTATGCCGTAGAGAGTTTTATCTGGCTACTGTGTGGAGAATCCATTTCTGGGGAGAGAAATAATGGAGCAGTACACTGATTAGGATCTTGTGTAGTTCAGGTAAAATTATGACAGTACTAACCCAGGGGGCGAGATCACAGTGGCTTGGACCAGGGCTATGGATATGGAGATGGTAAAAATGCATAAGATTCAAGATATATTTTGGTAATGAACTGACAAAACCTATTAATGAATTTGATATGCAATATGAGGAAAAGGGAAATCAAGGCTTACTCTCAGGTCTGGCCTGAATGGCGCTATAAATGGTACTTGCTTTTACTGAGATGAGAAAGGCTTAGTAAGGAAAAAGATCAGGGGTCTCCTGGACATGTTAAGTTTGAGATTCTAATTAGAAAGCCAATTGGAGATAAGTAGATAATGGTAGACATGAGTACAAGAGAGGCAAAGGGGAGGTCCAGGCCAGGGATATAATTTTTTGAGCCATTAGAGAATAAACAGTTATTAACAAGACCTTGAGTTGTGTCGTAAAACTCACATCTATGAGGCATCTGCAATGTGTAAAGCAGATACTAGTCCTCATGCTGGGATACACAGGATGGCCGTCTGTAAGTAGCTTCCAACAGAGTGTGTGCATGCATGTGTTTCTGGGGTGGGTGTGTGACATAAATAAGTAAAATACACAGCAGAAGAAAATAACTTTATAAAAGAGACCAAAGCAAAGTGGAGTGGGAATACAGTGAAAGATGTGATTAATTCCAACTGAACAAGCTGTTTCTCAGAGGCTATGACACTTCAGGTGACTCTTAAATAATGTGTGAATATTAATAGGTGGGGGAAGAGGGCAAGGGTTGAAGGGCCAGGGTGGGCAATAGCAGGGAGGCACAAAAACGAATACAAAACAGCATCGTGGAGCCAGAAGGAATGAACAAATATACACAACACTGTCCCCCAAAGTGAAGGAGCTTAAAGTCTATGTAAGGAGACCTACATGTACACAGTACACAGTGTTGTGTATATTTGTTCATTCCTTCTGGCTCCATGTACACAGTACACAGTGTTGTGTATATCTGTTCATTCCTTCTGGCTCCACGATGCTGTTTTGCAGTAGTATAAAGCTACTTTCCACACTGCATTCGTCCTAAGAAAATAACTAGTTTCGGAGGCCTGCCTGCAGCCACTTCAGCTGTGCGGTCACACTGGCGTTGGATAGCACACAGCCAACCACTACATCTGAGATGAAGACTCCTTCGGGCTCATTCTCCTCCAGCTGTTCTTCACCATGACGTTCCTTTAGCCTCAGCTTTACGATCAGTACGAGGAAGGGCTCTGCCACCTTCCAAAGGCAGATTAGTCACGTTTGGACAGCTCAAATAATCCGAAAATTCTTTCAGTCTGAGTTGAAATCTGCTTCCATGTAGCTCTGATCAACTTGCTCATGGTCAGCCACTGGAGACTACACTGAGCATGATGCCTTGACATTCAACGTCTGACATATCTGAAGGCAGGAATGACCAGCCCCCCAATTACAACCACTGCCTAAGCATGTATTCACTTATAAGTACCTCATACGTATTCTCTGTTTTTTCAATTCAGCCATTCCATCTCTAACCTGGGTGCCAGAGTCACTCACTGATTTTGTCTTCTGCACTTTCTGTTTGTCTTTTTTTAATTGAAATCTGTCTTAAACATGTTTTAGATTTTCAGGAAAAAAATTGCAAAGGTAGGGGAGAGATTTTCCATATATCAGGAACACCCAGTTTCCCCTATTATTAATACCTTACATTAGTATGGGACATACGTCACAATTCATGGACCTGTAGTGATACATTATTATTAACTAAAATCCAGACTTTACTCAGATTTCCTTAGTTTTTTCCCAAAGTCCAGGATCCCATCTAGAGATAACACTACCTTAGGCCCCTCTTGACTGTGACGGTTTCTCAGATTTTCCTTGTTTTTTAATGACCTTGATACTTTTGAGGAATACAGGTCAAGTATTTTGTAGACTGTCCTGTCCTTCAGTCGGGATTGTCTGATGATTTTCTCATGATTAGACTGGGATTATGTGGGCTCAGGGAGAAAGACCACGGAGGTAAAGTGACATTTTCAACACATCAGGTCAAAAGTACATACTATGAACATGACACGACTGTTGATGCTGACCTTGATTACCTGGTGAGGTTGTGTTTATAAGGTTTCTCCACTGTAAAGTTACTCTCCCTCCACCCATCTTTCCATACTGCATTCTTTGGAAGACCACCACAGTCCAGTGCCCATATTTAAAGACTGGGAGGTTAAGCCTCATTTCTTTGAGGATGGAATATCAATATACATTATTTGGGATTCATTTGCATTGGATATTTGCCTATGACCCCTATTTACTTATTTATTAAATCATTTGTTTATATATTTATGGACCCATGGATTTTTTTTATACTTTGGTTATACTCCAGTACTGCTTTATTTTCTTCCTGGAATTGTTCCAGTTTTGGCTACTGGGAGCTCTTTCAGTTGGCTGTTGTATTTCTTTGAAATAGCCTCATCACTGGGAGGTTTTATTAATTTATTTGCTTTATTTATTTGTTTATTTAAGTACTTCCTTACTTTCAGGCACTATAACATTCTCTGGGCTCATTCAGTATATTTCCTACCGTATATCTAAAATCAATCATTTCCCCTAAATGCCCTGTTTTATATTTATATATATGTGTATATATACATTTATATATTTATATTTATATATTAAAGAATGATATTAGAAACCAGGAATTGAAAGTTAAGTATGCTTATTGCTATTGGGATGAAGTTACTTCTAGGTCCTCTAAGCTCACAGAAAAAATATGTGTGTGTATACTTAACCATGTTATATGCATATCTAAAAATATCTCTGTATGTAACTACTATACCTATTTTAAGCTAAACAGGAGTTCATATTGATGGTTCCAATTCTAATCCATTACATGAATAATTCTAACCTTCCCCCCTGCTTATCTAAAAATAAGTTGGAGTGGAGTAAACTTCCACTCCAACTTTAAGAAATCTGGCTCCTATCATCCCTCCCCCATTTACTTAACTGTTCAATTCCAATACACTTGTAAAGCAATACCTGAACTGTAACCTGTCCCCCGGTGAGAAATGACTTTATGTAGTGCTTATGTATGGTATCTTTTTACTTTATTCTTATGGATTCAACTCATTTCCAGAGTTACTTAATCAGTAACTTTTTCACCTTAACCCCATTCAGTGAGGCTATTTCATATACTTTTGTAATACAGTTACACGTTTTGTTAAACTGCATTCTATTCTGGAAATCTTCCCAATGTACTAATGATTTTTTTAAATTTGCATACATTAAGGTTCACTTATTGTGTTGGAAAGTTCTATGGGTTTTGACAAATGCACAGTGACATGTATCCACCATTATAATTTAATACAAAATTGTTTAACCATACTCCAATAAAGATGTATAAAAATAAATAAATAAACAGCAAGTCAAGGCCAAGAACAAAGCTTGCAGCTGTTTTAGCTTTGAAATGATCAACTCAGATAAACGGGAACTACATTTCCCAGAATTCCTTTCCCTCAAGGTTCTGAGCTAAGATTGGCCTCAGGAGAAGTTTAGGTGAGATCAGGAGGCAAAAGTGACGCAGCCACCAAATTTGAGCTTGGAAGCCTGGCGTTGGGCCAGTGCTTTTGCAGCTCCTACAGATGGGTTATGAATCAGCTGGCTGAGCTCACTGGATGCAGCAGCTGCCAGGGCCACAGTTTCTTCAGCTACTCCCACTCCCAGGCCAGGTGCAAGTCTGGACCTCAGCTTCTCCTGCCAGATACCTGCATCAAAGAAATTGGAAACCTGGAGGCTGAAGCAGGATCCAGACCATCCCCCTCACACATTCCCGTTTGTCCTTGCTCTCCCCAACTTCTCAATCATCTTTTCTTCCTGATTTCCTGCCGAGCTGACTTCAGACACAGCAAAAGTACACAAACACTTTAACCAGTTCCCACAATTGTGTAGAGTCAAATTCCTATAATCAGTGCCTTATTTCGTATCATTCCTAGGAGTTCTATAGTTGAACCCTGATTGATACAGAGACCTACGATCCACTCCTTTCCTCATATTTGTAATTTAACTTACAGTAGATAATCATTCAATCATTCATGAATTTATTTGGCTGTGCTATTATCTGTACCACATTTCTACATATAGTCTATAAAGATATCATTAGAAGCTTTGTAAATACCTATCTAAAATCATATTTATATGGGGTCTCCCACTCTTAGAAACACATTATAAGAAAGACAAATGAAGTTAATTTGGCATGATTCCTAGTAATCACCATGTCTATTTCTAAGCACTGACAAGTTATCTGTTTAATAATTCCTTCCAGAATTTTGTAGGCAGTTGCTGTCAGACTCACTACACGGTAATTTTCAGAATCATCTTTTCCCTTTCTTTGCAAAAAAACAGGCACCAAAAAAACAGGCACCTCTCTTTCCCTGTGATTCTTCAGAGATTACTGATGGTGTTTCTCTAATCACACCTATAATTTTTTTTCTGTACCCCAAGGATGTAATTTGTCAGACCCTGGAAATGTGTATTAATTTAAAGTAGTGTGACGTGCTCTTACTATTTCTTTTCAAGATTGTTACCAGCTGTGGACTAAGGTCTATTACCCACTTGCTCCGGACAAGAAAAAAGAAGTTGGATGCAGCCCATGGAGGAAGGAAGCAATGCTGCTCAGCATGTGGTATATTGTGGTGCTTCTCAAACACTAATGTGCATATAAATTACCCAGGATCTTGCTAAAATGCAGGGTTTTCTTTAGCAGGTGTGGATGAGGCCTGCGATTCTGGATTTTAACAAGCTTCCAGAGGTGGCAACACTGCTGGCCCATGAATCACTTGTTGAATAGGGAGGATATAGTGAGAAGCAAAGACACATTTCCTGGAAAGCTAATGAAGCTTCAAGGCCCATCATTTGCACTATGTCCCCTGGGTATAGGAAGTTGCCAGTACCCGTAGAATTTCTGTATGAGAATGGGAGGAAACCAGGCTGCAATTAGGAAGCATCTCTAGTTAAGTATTTCTGGCAAAGTACTTAGAGATCTCAGAAAAGAAAAAAAAAAGACCTGAATCTCCAAGGTTTCAGAAATTTTATTTTATTTTATTTATTTATTTATTTATTTTTGTGGTATGCGGGCCTCTCACTGTTGTGGCCTCTCCCGTTGCAGAGCACAGGCTCCGGACATGCAGGCTCCGGACACGCAGGCTCAGCGACCATGGCTCACGGGCCCAGCCGCTCCGTGGCATGTGGGATCTTCCCGGATTGGGGCTCGAGCCCATGTCCCCTGCATCGGCAGGCGGACTCTCAACCACTGCGCCACCAGGGAAGCCCAGAAATTTTTTCTGTGATTTCTTCTCTCATTCAAATTGTTAATTTGAATTTAATCTTGTAAATTCTTGTTTTGTATTCTCTTACTCAAAGTGGGCTCCCCCAGATCTGAACATTTCAGACCCCAGAATACCTGGATCTATCCCAGGGAAGAGTATGAAATTCAGAGTCACACAAACCTGGGATTAAACCTCAAATCTGCCAGTTACTAGTGAGTTAGTGCAGACACAGATTCTGGCCAGGATTTGAGGTTGACCATGAATAAAAACTGGAACTCAGTTCAAGGTTGCTTTTAATCTTATTCCTGAAGCAGCAAAGCAATGAAAAAGAAAATACAGGTTATAAGTACAGATGGGGAGTAAATATCCACACTGCCTTCTTGATGTCTCAAGGATGTATACCCAAAGTTTTATGTTCTCAGCAATTGCGTGAAGGGAGAGGTCCACCTAGGCAGGGTGTTCTACATCTCTGGACTTTTATATGTGGTGGACAGACCCTAGGGTGGCCCTCAATACTCCTTACCTCCTGTTGTTAAGGTCTTTGTGTAAACCCCTCTCCTTGTGACTTGCTTTAAATCAACAGAATATGGCAAAGGTAATAAAATATCACTCTAATGATTACACGACAGCAGAATGGAGAGGCAGACAGACAGATACTGACTCTCCCACTAGCCTTAAAGAAGTGTGAACATGGGGCTTCCCTGGTGGCGCAGTGGTTGAGAGTCCGTCTGCCGATGCAGGGGACACGGGTTCATGCCCTGGTCCGGGAGGATCCCACGTGCCGTGGAGCGGCTGGGCCCATGAGCCATGGCTGCTGAGCCTGCGCATCCGGAGCCTGTGCTCCGCAACGGGAGAGGCCACAACAGTGAGAGGCCCGCGTACCGCAAAAAAACAAACAAAAAAAGAAGTGTGAACATGTATGAACTGCCAGTGAAGAGAACCATACATCAGGAAACTGTGGGTGACCTCTAGTAGTCTTAATCTAGTCTAGGCTAGTCTCTAGGGCCTCAGTCCTACAACCCTAAGGAACTGAATTCTGCCAACAACTACATGAGCTTGGAAGAGGACCCTGAGCTCCAGAAAGGAATGCAGGCTGGCCACAGCTTGATCATACCCCGGTGACACTCTGAGCAGAGGACCCAGCTAACCTGTGCCCAGACTCCTGACCCACAGAAACTGTGGGATAATAAAAATTTGTTGATTTAAGCCAATAAATATATGGTAATTTGCCATACTGCAATAGAAAATTAATATAAGGCATCAAGCTACACTGGCACCCAGGAACCACTTACACTATCGTATGTGGCATTGATTCTTCTGAGGAAGGTACGTCCCCAAGCCTAATATCCTCATTCCAGAACACAAAGTTCTTGCTGTGCAAGCCCTGCAGCTACCTCTCCTTCTCTTAGTCTGCCTTACAGGGCTGAGGAGTTTTCAGTATACATCTTTAGGGACCTCCACGGAAGACCTCAGCAAAGCCTACCAGAAAGACTGGCTATGTAATTTGTAAGGCCCAGTACAAAATGAAAATATGGGACCTCTTGTTAAAATTTTTAAAGAATTTTGGGATGGTGACAGCAGAGCATTAAACTAAGCATGCGGCCCATCTAAGGACAGGGCTGGGTGCAGCTGGTCATGAAGCTGGATCTTACTACCATATTAGATGGGCCCTGAGCAAATTATTCAAACTGAGCCTCCATGTACTCTGCAGAAAATGCAGGCATGCAGCAACTGGCAGCACATAACATTGTGAGATGTGTGTCTGTGGAAGTTCCTGGTCTAGTGTAGGTATGCAATAGATGTTTGCTTTTTTATCTTCCTTTCTATCTGCTTATTATTGAACTATCAACCTCAGACACACACATGCTTCCTTATTCGTTTTTTCCAAACACACACATAATATAGCAACTTTATTTGTCCAAAGACACACTGGTGACAGGTAAAGCCAAAAGGTGATGATTTCTTTTGAGACTTGTTTTCAGATTCTTCTGCCTGCTTTAACAGTCTAAAAAATTGGCAAGTTACATAAAGATTTACAGCACAGATTCAGGAATATCTCAAGGTTTTCCAACATAGATCTCTGTCATCTTATGACCCTACTTGTGTAAGCCGGTAGTTAGAGAGCTTTCTCCCACCCAGTGCTCCCAAGCAATGTGCCATGCTCGCATCAGTCAATGACACCACAACAGAGACTCGTGGCTGGGTAAGTGTGAGGGTTGGAAGGGGGAGCTATAAGAAAGAAGGTAGGTGGGCACATGGAAGGAGACTCTGCCTAGTGATTCTGACAAGGCAAGCATATGACTCACCACTATTACTTTGTTGGGAATCATTATTTTAGAAAGATTTCCATACAGTTTGCCTTCCAGGGATGTACAAAATTATGTTTGTTTTCTATATCATTTTCTTCTGAGTCTGCAGCTTTTTACAAATTGCTACTCTAAAACCTCTCTATCATGTAAGTTTTTGTGCAGGCAACATATGACTTTTAATGTTGGGTGAGAAAGGGATTCTTACTGAAAAAGATGGCTGAGGATCTAAATTCAGAGCATTTATACTTGTCCAACCCCGTGAGTGTAAGAACCACTGTAGCTTCTGGAGAGTGAGCAGAATTACCAACTTATTTTCTTTTATGTAAATAGGAAAGGTAGCTTTCTATATGGATAAGTAGCATTAATATGCCCCTGACTTTTAAGTGACCCACTGGTATAGCCCATTCCAACTCAGTCACTTGTTAGTGACAGCCAATTGTCCCTGGCACCCTAAGATAAAATTTAGATTTATTTTTCTGAGACAATTTCATAAATACCAGTTACAAACACTGAAATTATTAAAATTAGGGCTTAGATTCATTATAATGCATTGAATGGTGTTTGGGGAACTAACCTAAGACCCTAAACATTAGTAACAATGTTTTAATTATAGAAGGTCCCAAGTAAGTCATTTATGAAGAAACTTTTGGAATTCAAACTTCATGTAATTTGGGGTCCACATGAATTTATAATACTTAAAACTATCAATAGTACAGACCAAAGGAGATTACAAAAAAAGACAATGATACATTAGTGATATGTGTTTACTACCCTATCAGAAAATTTTTCTTTCTATTCTTTCTATAAATCTATGACTCCCAGCTATTATTGTTACTAATTATTTTGTACCAATATGGTACACTGAGGTCAATATCGGTGTGGCATCCTTCCCCTCTTTTCCTATGTTCCATGTTCATAGAATAAAAGGTATTAGCTGAAACCATGAGAGGTTGGTCCATGCTCCATAATCTCATGTTCTAAGAAATCAGTAGGCTCTATTTGGCTTTTTAAAGTAAAACTGGTACATAACATTACATAAATTTCAGATGTACATCATTATAATTCAATATTTGTATATATTACAAAGTCATGACTATCATGTCTAGTTACCATCCATCACCCCTTCTTTTAAAGAACAGGAAAGTAGATTACAATAAGATAAAAATGAAAAAAGGGAGGAAAAGAATGAAAGCTGGAAAACAGGAAGGATGAAAAGAAAGCTAGAGGATTGTTTAAAGTCATATGGTGACGTAAGGTCACAGTGGCAGAGAGCACAAAAGGGAGCAAAGCAGAAGAAGAGACTAGACTTGGGGAAGGATGAGCCAGAAACTAAGAAACTAAGGCAGGTCTGAGAAATGCCTGCAGCTCGCAGTGTCTTCAAGAGAAATGAGCTCATATTTATTAAATAAATACCATTACTTTTATATTCACACAAAGAAAGAAAGAATAGGGCAACTTCTGGCACCTTAATGACAGCTTAAATAAGTTCAGGGTCATTTAGAGAAAATTACATTTTTTCTTTAAAGTGAACATGATTTTCACAGTTTATTAATGTCAATTTCATAAAGTTAAGTATCTGAATCTTCACATATGATACAGTCAAGTAGAGCTTCTCATCTCTGACCTTCAACAAAATTCCAAAAGTGTGGTAAATGAGAGATTCAACTAAGGCTGAATATCAGAGAGAATGGAGAGAAGGGGGTAAATTCAAATAAATTTTCAGGAGTAGAATCAACAGGACTTGTTCAAAATACAAAATGGTGAGGGAAGTAGGACAGAAAAGCAAAGTTATGTTTGATTTGATACATGCTGAGGACACATCCATTCAGCACTAAGGAATTAAGGCATTAATAAATTCTAGGAAAGCAATTTTCAGTTTAAAACAAAATTCGATCCTGTCTAGACTGAATCTAAAGGTGTCAGAAGCTATGTGATTGTTTCTTTTTCGGTTGCGAATATGAAATTAATGAGAATAGAGTGAGTCTATGAGCTCATTTATCTCAAGACCTTAGAGGCTTTGGAGAAATCAATCTCATAATGCTCACTGAATTTGTGAGCTAAAAACAAGCTACAACAAAGCATGGTATTACTGCCGTGGTTCTTTACATGCATGTGAGATATTCTTAAAACTTAACAGATTTTCAGCAAGACCGTTGTGGGGTTGAATGTTGGTATAAGAACGGTTGTCAGGAAAGCAGGCATGGGGTTGGGTCCTTCATTCAGAGATGACTAAGGCGGCAGTTCTTCCCATCACAAAAAAGAAAACCCAAAAAACCTTGCACTCTGCCTATCGCTCCCAAGCAAGTTCTGCTGATGAGTCATCTTCCTACTGTTGATCCTATTCCGATAGTCAGGGTTCACTTCCTCCCCACTCACTGGCTGCTCTGTTGTGAACACTCACTCACTCTGTGTTGAGAGAAACAGGAGGGAACAGCTTTCAGTCATTATATGAAGGAACCTCAGTATGTAATGGGTCACCTTATAAGGATGTGATTCTCCTGACACCAGAAACGCCCAGGCCCTTAACTGGCCTGGGTGCAAATATGAAGGGGATAATTGTGGTTGGATTAGATGAACATTTCCCATCTAGGATTAATGAAATTTGAGAAGTATTTTAAAAACTCAGAGACGAAAAATCAGGCCAGATGGAAGACTTAGCAAGGGAGAAAAGAATCAGTGAGATTCAGTGAGAGCGAATCTTTATAAATTAGGATGTAAGTCCTCATCTAAGTTGTGTACCATTGGCTGGAAATGTAAATTGGTGCAGCCACTTTGGAAAACAGTATGGAGGGTCCTCAGGAAGCTAAAAATGGAACTACCATACGATCCAGCAATTCCACCCCTGGGTATCTATCTGGAAAAACGAAAACACTAATTCAAAAAGATACAAGCACCCCAATGTTCAGAGCAGCATTACTTACAATAGTCAAGACATGAAAATAACCTAAGTGTCCATCGACAGATGAATGGATAAAGAAGATACGGTATACGTACACACACACACAC
>NW_006790911.1:1305006-1347788 GCF_000442215.2 Lipotes vexillifer | reverse complement strand
GGCGCGGGCCCCGTGGCCCATGGCCACTGAGCCTGCGCGTCCGGAGCATGTGCTCCGCAACGGGAGAGGACACAGCAGTGAGAGGCCCGAGTCCCCCAAAAAAAAAAAAAAAAAAAAAAAGAATGAAATAATGCCATTTGCAGCAACGTGGATGGACATAGAGAATATTATACTTAGTGAAATAAGTCAGACAGAGAAAGATAAATACTGTATGACGTCACTTACATGTGGAATCTAAAAAATAATACAAATGAATGCATATGCAAAACAGAAGCAGACTCACAAATAGAGGAAACAAACTTGTGGTCAGCAAAGGGGAGAGGGAAGAATAGAGGGACAAATTAGGGGTATGGGGTTAACAGATGTAAACTACTATATATAAAATAGGTAAGCAACAAGGATATGCTGTATAGCATATGGAATTATACCCATTATCTTGTAATAACATATAATAGAGTATAATCTGCAAAAATACTAAATCACTGTGTTCTACACCTGAAACTAACATATTGTAAACCAACTATACTTCAATAAAAAATATATAAAAATACATAAAAGTATATAAAGTATATATAAGGTGTGTACCATTGGCATTACAATATTAAACACACAGGATATAACAGTAAAACAAAAGATAACCTCATGAAAGTGGACTTACCATGAGAAAACAAGCACTAACAATAAGAATTTAATTACTGCCCTTTAGAGAATTACTACAGAAAGGCCATTGCTTACTTGCTAGCCAGTGGTTCAGCTGGACTGACTTACTCCCTCTTTTTGTTTTGCTAACCATTTTTAAAAGCAACCTTATTTTAAATGAAGTTAGGCATCTTTCATATTAGAAATATTTATGTTAAAGGAAGGACTAAAGCACCACACAGAGACAATTTTTATTGACCTGGCTTCTTTTTCCCCTCTTCTGAGTTTTTAGTTCCCAGTTTTATTTTTATGCATCCCTTGTGGAAGATTTTTTTTTTAAACACCACATTTTGCAACATTGGGATTACGATAAACAGAAATTCAGAATCCTCTGTGTACTGTGCAAAGAATTAAAATGACAGAAAATATGCATTCGAAAAAATAGAGAGTATAATAACCCTTCATGTAGCATGGTATTACCTGCTTTCTCCCAAATCTCCCCACCTCTTTCTTGCCAGTTACTGAGGTGGGTTCAGCACCTATAAAGTGCTAGGTCTGGGTGGCAAATAGTCAATGTAGAATGGAGGGGGAGGAATGGCAGTGTGGTTGAGAGCAAGTATAGGTGCATCAATGAACAGTAAAGAATAAGAGATGTTAAGACTTTTAAGGCTAAGAGAAATGCCAGAGACTTTTGGTTTCTGCATGTAAAGAGCTCAGAAGTCATGGTTTCCATGCTTACAGAAAGAAAAAAGCTGAAGAAAAACCTAAAAATCAATAACTATTCTTAGGCCAATCAGAGAACTGAGGTCACAGGTCACCAACCCCAAATCTGTAAAGACAAGCAAATACAGAGAATCACAGCCGCGAACAGCTTACCTAGAGCAAAAGTTGCTGGAGCCAGAAACTGCTAGAAACACCTTAAGTGCATATCACTAAGTGAAAGAAGCTAGACTGAGAAGGCTACATACTGGTCAATGCCAATTATATGATATTCTGGAAAAGGCAAAATACAAAGACTTTTTTTTTTAATTAGTGGTTGCCAGGGCTTCAGAAGGGGACAAGTAGGGATGAACAGGGGAAGCACAGAGGATTTTTAGGGTGATTAAACTATTCTGTATGATACCGTAATGGTGGATTCATGACATCATGCATTTTTCAAAACCCATATAACAAACAGATGTGAGTAACGTTATGAGCTTCAGTTAATAATAATGTACCAATATTGGTTATTAATTATATCAAACATACCACATTACTCTAAAATGTTAATAATAGGGTAAGTTGTATGTAGGAGTATATAGGAACTCTCTGTATTATCTCCTCAATTCTGATGTAACTCTAAAACAGTTCTAAAAATGAAATCTATTAAAATAAATGTCAGGTTCAGGATGACTAGAAGTCTTATATTCTGGGTTCCATTCTTATCCATGTTACCAGCTTATTTTATGCCATCGAACTATCAGTTGTGCCTCAGTTTATGCAGCAGTATTCGGGGATTACAATAGTCAATGACAAATCTATCTCCAAATCCTACTTTGAGAAAAATACTATATCGATGCTTAAATACTACAGGAGATAGTAACTGGTCTCAAAAAAATAAATCTACTGTCAAGATGAGGGATAGAGGGAGAGACATACACATAAAAAGGCAAATAGGAATATAAGAGAAAACACAGTAAAAACGAAGTAAATATAAGTGCTATGTAAGTTCAGAAAGATTGGTCTAAACTTGAGCAATTAGAGAACGTGCCACAGAGAAACCAGTACAAGATTCATAGAGGTAGAAGGGAGAGAGGGCGGAGATGTGACCAGTACCGAGAATAGAGAAATTCGGACGGAGTGGAGGAAAGTCCTTAAATTCAGATGGGACCAGCTGAAGCACTTGTGATTACAGAAGGTCTTAAAGTCAGCGTTAAGAAATATAAACATTATCCTCACTTGCAATGTCCCCAAGAACACTGACCCATGGGGCAGAAAGCATAACAAGTATGATACACCAGCCAATAAACACTTGGTAAGTTCAAGGCAAATATTAATAACTTTAATAATGTATCTTTATTCCACAGAGCTCGAGAAATTTTTCAAATATAATTTCACTTAACTTTTCACAATTCTTGAAAGTAGTAAAAGAAGGAGCTCCAAAATGCCAATATAAGAGAACAGAAAATAGACTTTCTAAGATCGACCCAAGACTAAAATTTGAGTTCCCAGAGTCTTATACAAGAGGGGTTTTCTCTTGGTTCTGCTGCATCTTTTAGTAGGTAATCCCTGAATGTTCTTTACAAGGTTAGAAGAATTGAAAAACTTCTAATAGACATATTTTCAAAGCCAGTGGGCCTCTATGGGGAAAAGAAACACAAACTGGGACAGAAAACTGATGTAATTAATTTGATTGAATATTAAACTATTGACATGTTATATTTTAACATTTATACAAATGTCTATTTCTATATGGTGCAGAACAGAATATTGTTTTCGAATGAGATCATTTTTTCCTCTCATATTACAAATAAACCAGGTTTAGGGGCTGCCCTGTTTTCCTTTCTCCTTTAAAAGCCTGAAAGGGAGAAGGTACAGCATGCAAGTGGGCATACTGGTTAATAATGAACACCACATTTTGCCTCAGTCCTACTTCCCAACACCAAACACTAACTCCATCACAATCCTGTGGAAACCTGCCCACATTTCAGAATGTTCTACATTAAATAGAAATAATAATAATAATACTTGACATTTGTATAAATGTTACCATGTGTTTTCACATACAATTCTGTCTTTGACTTTGGACTTCACAACCCGGGTAAAACATATCACGCTTTTATAGAGAGGAAAATAGAAACTTGGAATAGTGATGTGATCTGCCCGAGATCAGAAGCCTAAGAAATGGCATGACTTACTAGTTTTATCACCGAAGCTTAATTTCATATGATCAAAGACTTCATCTCAGAACTGTACTGCTGTATGGAGTGGGACTTTTAAATATTGCTGCTCTATAAGGGCTTTTGTTTCATTTCATTTCTTTTCAGAGATTCAGCAAATACCCTTTTCTATGGACAATTCACCAGGGGAAGGGAATGGTGTCAAACTAGAAGGTCGGAGATTATAACAGCATCAGTTAAAGTGGGATTCCGCCTACAGCATTAACACACTGCCCACTCAGACTCCAGGATGGATATTACCATGGGTGTGTGTAGAGGGAGGCCAGCAAGGGGCAGATGCACTGGGGAGGAGTTAGAATGAAGTCTGTCATGTGTATCTGAGGATCAAGACCTCCATCCAGTAGGCTTATACCATGCCCCAACCACAAGTATGGCCCTTCACATCTTGATGAGTAAGCTCTAATTTAGTGATTGGTTCATATCTTGCCCACATCTTCCTACCGAAGAACTCGCTACTACCTCAGCTCCCTACATCCCTAGAGATTAAGAATGGCCTTCTTTTGCCTTCCTTCTCAGCTAGAATCATTTTCAGAACCATGATCCCCCAGTACAGTTTGGACCCTGAGACTTGGGCTCTGCTACTTACCCACCCAGTGACTGTTTCCTAAACCCACCACCATCAGTGTGATCCTCCCAAACACTGACTCCACACCCAGATGTCCTCATGATGTGACCCAGATGGATCACACTGCCTTCTTGCATTCATTAGCCCACCTCTAACAACCCTAGTACTCAAGTATGGTTAACAGAAACTCTAAAATAAACTTCAAATAGCAGTGACCAAGAGAGACTTGCTTAAAGTTAATTTCAAAATTTTTTTTAAGTTCTAAATAACCCTATAATGTCTCATAGGTAATCCCACTGGTTATATTTGTGTATGTGCAATGGGTTTTTTAAATAAATTTTATTAATTTTTTTAGAAATTTTCCCTCCAATTGTCAAAACAATACATACAAATTAAAGAACTTGGTTGGAGGGGAAACAGAAAAATACCAAGACTCACTCATTTCTCACCTAGTACTTTATCATAAACATTTTCACCTGACATTAAAAATTCTTGACGCATGATTTTCCATTAAATGAAAGTATGATTATTGATTTAATCATGCCCCCAAGACTTTTTTTCCTTTTAGTTTAAGGAAACTGTTTTCAGATGAGGTGACACAGAGACACTGCTTAAGAAATGAAAAGCATTACTATGGGCTCAGAGAAGGTAACAGATTTTTTGGCCATGTTCTCATTGACATTAGAGTGCTAGATGTCTTGAGAGACATCCCGGATGGAAAAAGTCACTCCACACCTGAGCACAGCAGCCTTTCAAAGCCACAGAGCACAGACAAAGAAGATACTCTGGTAAAGTGTGGACTGACAACAACAACAAACTCAATTCAAACATTGCTCTGACTTTCAAAACTGAAAATGAACTGTCCAAGATATTTTTAGAAACACAAGATTTAAAATTGCCAAAGATAATCTCAAAATGGATTGGGCTATGCAAGCTTTCTCCACACCCCAATCTTCACTCCCATGTTTCCATAACCAGACGATGTCTGTGACCAAACCAAGGAGCTGGAAGGTCCAACTTCTTTTCTGGCAAAATACTGACCTTCCAACTTGTCAAGTGTCCCAAGATGCCACATGAAATAAAGAGTGAATGGCAAAAAAGCTACAGAACCAGAAAAGGGTCAATACCACCCACATTTATTTGTTTAAACGCGAAAATTAAAAAAACATGAAACACCCACATAGAGCGTTTTGCTTCCAGTAACCGCCCATCAGAAACGGAGCTCCCTGAAGAAATAAGTTACCCTTTTCAGCATAGAAGAATTAATCAGGAGGAAATCTGCCCAAAAGTCCACCAGCCCCTCAGTTACTGGGAAGATAGGGACTGACTTGACCATTCTTGTATCCTCAGCACCCAGCCCACTCTCTGGATCAGCAAGTAGCCACAATAGAAACTCAGTAAATGTTAAACTGAACAAGGAAGCATAACTGTGAGCAGGGCACATATTTCAATGTAATTACCAATTGAACAAAAAGCATTAAGGACAAAACAAAGCAAATGACATATTTGTTGCAGCAGCTAAGGTTCAGACCTTGCAAGTAACAAAATGTATCTGTAAGGATTTCCTCAGAGGCCTCAAAGTCCTAGAATGACAGCAATCCTAAACATTCTCATCCACTGTGGTAGAAAACTGTGATTCCAAAAGTCAAACAGAAAAGGCAAAAATAAATAAATGAGGTGCAGTGCTAAGCACATTGTATTTGTTACTAAAATTAACAAAACATTTTAGCAAGGTTGCTGAAAACAAAATCAATATACAAAAATCAATTGCATTTCTAAACACTAGCAACAAGAAGTTATAAAATGTAATAAAGATTGCATAAAAACACAAAGTATTTAGGAATAAATTTAACAAAATACATGCAATACCTTTATGAAAAAAATTAAAACTTTATTCGAAAAATTAAAGAAAACTAAATGGAAAAGAAGAAATTAAAGACGACTATTATGGAAAATTCATATGACTATCTCAATAGGTACAAAAAAAGTATTTCTTAAGTTCAACAACCTATCTTTGATAGAACCAAAGAAAATAAAAATAATAAAGCATTTCCTTGCTAATATGCTTAATGGCCAAACACTACAGTAAATATCATACTTTACATAGAAATTTTTTTTTTTTTTTTTTTTTTTCAGTACGCAGGCCTCTCACTGTTGTGACTTCTCCCGCTGCGGAGCACAGGCTCCGGAAGCGCAGGCTCAGCGGCCATGGCTCACAGGCCCAGCCACTCCGTGGCATGTGGGATCTTCCCGGACCGGGGCATGAATCAGTGTCCGCTGCATCGGCAGGCGGACTCTCAACCACTACACCACCAGGGAAGCCCTTTACAAGAAATTTTGACACAGTCTTTAAATTCGGGATTAAGACAAAGGTAACTGTTATCATTGTCATTTAATACAAAAATGAGGTATAAGAATTGGAAAGCAAGAAGCAAAACTGTCTTATGTGTAAGGGAGATGAGCATCTACATGGAAAAACATTAGAATCAATAGGAAAACTGAATTAATAAAGAGCTTAGCAAGGTTTCCAAATATAGATTAATTTACAAAATCCAGAAATGTTTCTAAACCACCAAATAATCAGCTAGAAAATTTCATTTAAAAAATAAGATATCATTCCTTAGCATGAACAAATTAAAAGTACTAAGAAATTAACTTAGCACAAATTATACAAATCCTACTGAGAGAAAACTTTAAAACTTTCTTATGTGGACAAAAAAAAAAAATGTTGCCTGACATTTCAGTGAACAAAGGATGCTGCCTGCCATTCTGGTAAGCAATGAATCTTGCCCACCATTGAGCCTTCAAGCCATCAGCCCTGATGGTGCACCCTGAGGGGAATTTAGGATGGAGAAAAACAGGATACTGGTCCTACATAGTTAAGATGCATATCAAAGGAATAATTTCAGTGAGCCCAGACTCTTGCATCTTCCCATACATGAAAAGCACTAAAATTATTAACTTGAGATGTCTGTTTTTTGTGATTAGCAGTAATCTTTTGATGTTCGACTACACGGTTTTGGGTTTTGGGTTTTTTTTTTCCCCAGCAGAATCTCCTATATAGCCTGGCTCTACCCCTACCATTTTAGAATAGTCCTTCAGAGCTATCTGAGAAGCTGCCATCCTGGGCTACAGTCCTCAATAAGGCCACCAAATAAAACATAATTCTCAACTTTAAGTTGTGTATTTTTTTCAGTCAACACCTGAAAGAGAAAACTTTTAAAACTTTTCTAAAACTTTAAAAAAGAAAGATTTCAATAAATGGGTAACATATTCAAGGATGGAGCAAATTAAAATTAAAATACTCCTAAAACCAATAGTCCCAAAATTAAACAAAATATTCTGTCTGTATTTTTAAGAACTTATTAACTTATTTCATGATATGCATGTATGTGGGTGATATCCCTGAATAGATACATCAAGTTAGAAAATAAAAGAAAGGACTCTCTCCCTACAACTTTTTAACACATAACAAAAAGACCACGGTAGTAAAAACTATATGCAATTATGAAGAAAAAAAATTAAACAAGGGAACCAAAGTTCCACTTGAGAGATCTAAAAATACAGCTGATGAGTGAGGAAAGGACAGATTGTATAGTAGTTTATGTTAAGAAATCTGGCTCATTATATAGTGAAAATTAATACCAATCCTACATTATGTTCAAATGTTAAAGACCTAAGTATGAAATAGAAAAATATGAAACTAATAAATATGAGAGGATATTTTTTGAACTTAAGTGGATGAGGACTTCCTAAATAAGACACCAAACCATTAGGTGAAAATTGATAGATTTAACAACATTAAAGCATTAAAGACTTCTATTATTTTAATGATATAACTGAGAAATTCAATAGAGTGATATCAAATAAGGAGAAGTAATGAATGTCTAGCATGTAAAGAATCTGGGATGCAAAGAATTTCTGCAAATATAGACAACTAACCAGAAATCATGCGAAGGTATAGACAAGAACTTCATAGAAAGCGAAACCCGAATGACTAATAAATATACGAAGATATGCTCATGCATATTAATAATTAGAAAAAATCAAAGCAGCCATTCAATTGGTGATGGTGGGAAGGGTCCTAAATCAGGATGAATAGGAAACAAAAAGAAGACTAAATGAATGGATACCATGTTCATGCACTGAAAGATTGTATATTGTATAGACGTCAATTCTCCCCAAATCAATCTATAGAATCAATGCAACTACAAGTAAAGAATCAATGGGTTGGTTTTGGTGGTTGTAATTCTATCTATCTACCTACCCATCCATCCTTCTACCACAAGCTAATTCTAAAATGTGCCTATGGAAGAGCAAAAGACCAAGAATAGTGAAAGAAAAATAAAAGCAAGGTAGGAGAACCTGTTTTACCAGATATCAAAAACTAACTATATTTAAGTTATAAATAAAATATTAAGTTTATCAAGCTGTAGTTTAAGATGGTGTGGATTGGGGATAGACAAAAAGAACAGGATCAGTATAAAGGATCCAGAATCAAAAGTATATGGAATCTTGATTTATTATAGACCTGAACTAAAAGTCATTTAAAAAAAAAAAAAAAAGAATGAATCTTTCCACAAAAGGGGCTGAGGCAAAATGGGAAAAAAATATAACATTAACTCTGTACTGATACCATACACAAAAATTTCTGTGTATTTAAGAACTAAATATAAAAGACCAAGCAATAAAATTTTAAGAAGACAGAATATCTTTAGTACTCTAGGGCAAAAAATGATTTCTTAAACATAAAAAAACCCAAGTCATAAAGGAAAATATTGATATGCTAGATTATTTTAAAATAATCTGTTCTGTTCATTGAAAGATATAAAAAGAAAGTGAAAATTCAAGCCACATACTCAGAAATAATATGTATATTTTTAAATGTTAGCATAAAAATATACAAAGCATGTATGCAAATCAATCAGAAAGACAAACAATATATAAGAAAAATGGCAGCACTTACCAAAAGGGGCAACAAAAAATAACCTAAAAATTTGGAGGATGTAATTTGGAAAACAATTTGGCATTAAGTAGTAGGATTTAAGTATGTGCATACGCTGTAAGCTAAGAATTCAACTCCTGGTTTTATATATACTTATAAATATATAAAGATACATAAAGATATAAGTATATATAAAACCAGGAGTTGAATTCTTAGCTTAGCTAGATAGACATGTGCATATACATACATACATATATATATATATATATATATATATATATACACACACACACACATATATATGTCTTAAAAAACATTTCACAAGGTATTCATTTAACATTCTTTGTAGTGGCAAAATGTAATCCAAGAGTAAAATGGGTTAAATAAATAAACTGTGGTATATTCATACCGTGGAACACTACGTAGCATCAAAAATGAATAAACTACAACTGCATGCAACACCATGAATATGGAATATAATGTTCAGTGATAAAGCAAGTTACAGAAGAAGCCAAGCACGATTTCATTTATATAACTCCAAAGGCATGAAAAACTGAACAATATAGGTTTAGGGATAGAAACATATATGATAAAAGTATGATGAAAAAGCAAGAGAATTGTAACAAAAAAATCCAGGGTAATACATATTTACCTCTTAGGAAGCAATAGATAGGGATGACAATGGGACATGCATCCAAGGAGCCTCAAAAGCAATGGTCCTCTTACTTGAGTGGTAGTGAGACAGGCTGGTACCTGGTATCCTTTGCTGCAGTGCTGCAATGCTTGCACCTGGACAAACCTCTCCTTAGAAAGGGACAAGAGCCCCATGTTGGGCACCACAAAGTATGTTACCGACCTGGGTTCTTGGCCTTCCCCAATCAATAGAAACTGACTAGAGGCCAGACAAGAAATTCAGGCAAGGCTTTATGGGGGTCCCTACTGCAGCAGGGGTAGCAAGAACAAACAACAGGTTCCCTTGCTCACTCACTCGCTGGGCGGGGGGCAAGCTTGCTCCTTATATGGGGTGAAGGTAGAGGTGTGTCTAGGGGTCAGGCCGGAGGGGTGGCTTAGGTGTTTTGCCCACCCCTCTGGTGGTGATGAGTGCAGGGGGCATGCTCAGTAGGCTGCTTTAGCTCCCAACACCCTGTTTTTGCTCTGGGCTTTTCAAAAATGGCAGTAGGGATTTTTTTGATCTTTTTGTATCTTTTGTCCAGACTTTACCCCAATTGCACAGGCACACAGTTATTTTTAGTCCTATATATAGTTTCTTTGTACTTTGTTGCTTGAGGAGAGGTTTGTCCAGGTGCTAGCACTGCAGCACTGCAGCAAAGGATACCAGGTCCCTGCCTGTCTCAGTAGGTATGCAAGAAATTGCTGTGTTGTCATTCTCTACAACATATGCATACTTTATAAATAGTTTTGGTTTTGTGCGGTAGGTAACAAAATAAAATACAAAAGAGAATGCCGTCTAAAGGTCCTCTTAATGTCCTTGGGGTGATAACGTGCCCTTTTAAAATCTGTTTCCTCAGTTCAAAGAATAAGTTTTAACAATACCTATCTTACAAGACTGTGTGAAAATAGAGCAGATCTTAGAATAGTATCTGGTATATAGTAGGTGCTTAATGATTGTTAATTATCATTTTTATTATCATTAATATCATCATATCTACTGTTACCAGTGCAACTATCAATGTGGCCAAAACTATCTATGGCCTCTCTGCTTACCTAATGTTTTAATCCTTTCTACAACCAAAAAAAAGAACTCAGTTGATGAATTATGCCTTTATTCAACTACCTTTTTAACCTTATATATCCTCTTATTCTCACTACAAACCCTCTTTCTAAAACTTCCCTAACTGCTGCCTCTATTCAACATGGCTTATATGGTTTCACCTAATTTAGGTCATCATTTTTCATTTAAGAATATTATCTAATATGAGAGAAATGTACAATGCTCCACATTCATTCCATTTTTATATCCATTCCTCCCAAAGAAAGGCCCCTCATCTCTGAATTTGATTTCAATATTCATGTACCATGAATGTGAGCATCTCAAAGACGAGGGTCACATCTCATCATTGTTCTATCCCCAACCTCTTGCTCTACGTGACAAGCACATTCATATGTGTTCAAAAATGTTTGAAGAATGAATGACGTATTTTAAAACGAATGAACTAAGGACTAAACACACACGGAGGATTCTTGTTTAAGTTAAAGGAGAAGGCAGATACGTTTGCCTCTCTCATTTTGTTCTAAGACAACAGTGCCATTAAAGTGGTAAAAATCAACACAAAAGGGACTAAAACTTTCGAAGGAATCAGGGGTTCAGCAGTCAAAAGATTTCACCAAAACCCTAAGAGGCGGAAAGTAGCTGAGAAACGTGCTATGAATGAAACAGAATGGAAGAATCCACAGCCAGAGAATGAGAGCCCTGAACACGCTCTGGGCTAGAAATCGGCAGGGACGGATGGTAGGAAAAAGGATGCTGAACGCGGAAGGTAAGTGAAAGTCTGACCAAGGAGAACTCCACCTTCGGCCAAGGCAGAGAGGCAGAGAGAGTTCCAGCAGCTTAACATTTACAGTCAGGCCAAAAAAAAAAAAAAATCTAAAAGAGTTCTTTCTGCCCATTTGAATAAGTGCTGCAGAGACTACTGGTGTTGAAGCAGGCACTTACCCACTCTCCCATTTATGAGTTCTTGACCTAAAAGGAAGCTTTCTTTTCAATTCATCCTTGAACAGAGACTGTCGGTTTACAAGACCCATCCCTGTACAGAGAGTTTACAATAAGTCTCTCTCTTTAGGAGAGACCAATGTGGAGGAAAAAAAAAAAAAAGTTTCCACAAATGTAAATATGATTACCAGGAGAAGATAAAATCAAGGAACTTTCCCAGAGCAGAGAGAAAACAAAAGATCTACAGAAAAGGGTTGGGGGTGGGAGAAGGGGAGCTCTACATCTACGTGCCCAAAGTTCTAGAGGGTGAAGACAAAAAAATCATGTGTTTTCACAGGAGAAGGAGTCACCAAATTTTCCAGCCCAAGAACTAACAAGAGAAAAAAAAAATCTAGACATACTTTCATGGCATTTTATACTCCCTAGCATAAAAAGAATATCCTAAATGTTTCCGAAGTGAAAAAAATAATAAAAGTTCACTGAAAAAAAATGCACAACAGTCATTCTGCCATTGTCATCATTAAATTCTAGGAAATAAATTTAGAGCAACGTTTTCAAAGTTTAAGGGAAATTTTTTGGTACACAGATTATCTATTTTCAAATGTGAGGTTAAATAAACATATTTTCAGATAGTCATAAATTCAGAACATGCATCTCTCACTTCACCTCTCAGAGGAAATCACTTGAGGCTGCCTCACCAAAACAAGAATGGAAATCAAGAAAGAGAAAGGTGTAAGAAATAACAACAACAGAAAAGCAGAGCACAGTGAAAGGGACATCTTAAGATATCAGCTATGCAGCAAGCCCGGAAAGCAAATGGTCTCAGGACAAGAAGACATAGGGCCACCAGTAGAAAATCTCAAAGAAGAAAAATGAGGTAGATTCCAATCAATATAAAAATTAGTCAAACGAGATTAGTGCTATCATGAAAGGTTGTTTACCATTACCAAAGGGAGGAAAGGAGAGGCAGGAACAGAAACATCAGAAAATATAGAAAACTCTACAAGAAAGCTATTTGTACATATAGAAAGCAAACCAAAATGTGCCATGATTTTGAGCAGTTAGTAGAGTATGAGATCACAACAGAACTCATTTGACTTGATGCTAGGTTGATTCAAGAAGTATGAGGGGTAGGTAACTGGGCCCATGAGGAAGGAAAAGTAATTTTACTCATCATCTTTAGAATCTACTTAGATTCTTAAAGCATGAAGGAATTGATTATGGTTTCAGAACAGAATGTAAATGCTATCTACCTGGATAATATACAAGGAAACAAAGCCAACAGGTTGGTAGGTGGAGTTGGAAGGAAGTGTAGAGGAGATGGGGGGTGTTAACATCTTCCCTGGACATCATGAGGAATAAAGAGACCTTATCTAAAAACTAGGGGACAGGGCTTCCCTTGTGGCGCAGTGGTTGAGAGTCCGCCTGCCGATGCAGGGGACACGGGTTCATGCCCCCAGTCCAGGAAGATCCCACATGCCGCGGAGCGGCTGGGCCCGTGAGCCATGGCCGCTGAGCCTGCGCGTCCGGAGCCTGTGCTCCGCAATGGGAGAGGCCACAACAGTGCGAGGCCTGCGTACCGCAGAAAAAACAAACAAACAAACAAACTAGGGGACAAAAGGAGAAATTAAAAGGGATTATCAAAATTATACAGATACCCAATTGAAGAACTTTTCTAAAATATATATTTTAAATTGAAAAGGGGAGGAAATTGTAGAAATGAGACAAACAACCATATTTCAAAATGAGAAGTAGAAGTAATGCCTAAGGTTGGTAAATCAATTAGTATTTAAGCATATTATTTAAGGTTAGAGTATTAGAAGAATACTAATAGAAGAACCAAAATCAGAAATGGTTTACATGGTTAACGTGTTTGTGTCTGAGCAATGGGATGGCGACAGTGAGAAACAGCCTGGTGCTTTTCTTGATGAGCCCTTTGGTATTACTGGATTTTACCCACTGGTAATTTAAGAGTGCATTTAAAAAAATAAAAATAAAAAAAACCCACTAGATTCAAAGACTGGGATTAATCCCATTGAAATATCATCATAAAATATAAAGGAAATTTCACATTCAACCTCTACTAAATGCTTTACAACTAATATTATTTAAAATGTCACTTTAAAAAAAATCTTGATTCTCTTTTCCTCATATGTATATTTCAGAATTACTGTCTATGCATTGCTATCTGAATCTCATTGGTTGCAATATATTTTAAATACTTGTGTGCATTTTTTGCTGACCTTAAATAACACATATAAAAGGTATACATTTTGTGGGAAAATCTGGCAATTCTAAACAAAATATGTAGAACAAACAATCATAATCCACTCTTCAGAAGTCACCGCTTGTGATACTTTGGCAACCATCTTCATTGTTTACTAAAACCATAGCACAACTAATATTTTGCATTCTCCTTACAAAAATTAATATTAAAAATTCCATGTTATTAAAAGGACTATTCAAGTATAATTTTGAAAATATATGTTTAGGAATTATAAAAATAATAACAAATGTAGGAAAGTCAGAAAAGAGAGAAAAGTATAGAAGAGAAAAATAACAATCCTTCACAATTCTATATCTATTCAGTTTTAACATTTTCATATATGTACTCCCATCTTTGCATATACAGTGTGTTTTAATGGTTGATCTATGTAAGTTTTTGTTTCTTGCTTTTTTTAACTGAATATTGTAACAAAAAGTATTCCCCCACACATAAGCCTCTTCATATATCTTTTACATGCTTTATCAACTTTTAATTAATTATTGTCCTAATATCAAATACTTAGTGTTCTTCCAATTTAAAAAATTTTTTAAATTATAGATAATGATGCAAAGAATACATTTGTGCATAAAAATCTTTGCCTCTTTTGGATTGTTTTCATAGCTTAAATTTCCAGAGGTATAAAATGAATACTGGCTCTAAGAGAAATAAAATAAACTGTATAAAGATCATTCTGAGTACAACTGGAAAAGCATGTAATTTAGATAAAGGCAGGGTAATTCTTTGACTTGTGTAAAATGGTACTGCGTAAATTAAAAACAAAAAAACAAAAGATAGGTGTGAGTTCTTTTCAAGTGCTTTGAGAATCGGTAAGAAAATATGATCCCTTTTGGGTTGAATATACACACAGCAAACTTAGAAACAGCAATCTCCTTTCTCCCAAAAGTGAGCAATGATTTATACAGGGAAACAAACAATACTGCTGGTTTCATTCTTTTTATGGCCAATGTTTCTCTGCGGAAGCAGTAGAGCAGGTAAAGATTCTGAGTCAATGATAAAGTACCAGTGCTTATTTACAAGTAGTTTAAAGGGTTGCTTTAACCAATCATGCTTCTTCTTTGCTCCTAATGATTCTTAGAGGGCATAAAGTTAAGGTAACGGTGTGTATATCTGATTAAATGGAAACTGAATCACCAGATGTATTACAGAATCATTTTTTTTCAAGAGACATTAAAGAACTGAGGTTTATATGCAGATCTCTGAAAGAAGAGATCCAAAGACTTCCAAAGATCTCTTAATGTTTTAAGTTCTAAAGGAAAAACACTAACTAACCTTATATTAATTAGCTTACAACCCTTAAAACACCACAGGATGCTGGTAGTGTGACGCTTACTTTTGTTTCAGGGATTTCTGCTAATTACTTGGGTGTTCAATGTTAGGGGTCTCTTTTAGTATTTCCACCTTGGTACAATGCTTAGAACTTCTTAAATTCCCATTAAGGGATTCAAGGTGTTTGGAGAGTAGTGATAACTCAAAATGGTGGAAGGAGTAAAAAAATAGGACATTATTCTACATTGGGAGTAAGTTACAAACAAAGAGGGTGCTTAAGGGCCCAGAGTCTGTAGAGCAGGCCACTTAGGGAGTCTGAAAATAGGTCCACATGGTGAGAAAATGGATTTGATGAGGCGAAACTGTCCAGAGATAAAGATGGAGAAGTTGACCAGAGATAGATCACAAACAGCTTTGTATACCAGGTTAAAGTCGTTAAAAAAAAAACCATTGAAGGCATTTAAACACAGAGTGTCATGATGATAAAGAACACACTAGCTGAAGAATAAGGAAAAAAATGGGGGGAAAGAGGTGGTTTTAGTTAGTAATCTAGACAAGAGATGATGATGGCCAAAGTTAAGAAAGTAGAACTAGGATGGTGTTATGGGCCAAATTGTGTTCCCCAAAACGCAGATGATGAAGCCCTAAACCCTCATACCGCAGCGTGTGACGGCATTTAGAGACAGGGCATGTAAAGAGGTGATTAGGTTAAATGAGGCTATTAGTGTGGGTCCTAATCAATCTGACTGGTGTTCTTCTAAGAGGAAATATGGACACACAGACAGACACCAGGGATGTGTGTGCACAGAGAAAAGATTATATGAAGACAGGAAGGAGGCAGCCATTTGCAAGCCAAGAGGAGAGGCCTCCACTCTGACACACCTTGAGAGTGGGCTTCAAGCCTCCAGAGCTGTGAGAAAATAAATCTGTTTTTAAGCCACTCAGTCTGTGGTATTTTGTTGTCAGTCCTAGCAAACTAATACTGATGGCTATAAGTGAGTGGACCTGATAGATACTTAGAAGTCATGAATCACAAAACTCAGTGACTGGATATGAGTTTTAACAGAGAGAGGGGAGTCCAGGTGACTGCAGAGAATGGAGCCATTTTCCGAGGTAGGGACTCCAAGAGGAGAGGCAGGACGGACTAAAACTTAACAAATTCAGTTGTGGACATGTTGAGTTTTTATAATTATGACGCACCTAAGTAGAAAATCTAATTATAAATTAGATAATTTGATAAATACATGGATCTGGAGCTCAGAATGGAGAGTTTGGCTGGAGAAACGGGCCCAGGTCCATCAACTTACAGATGAATGAAGTCGCTGCTGGGTAGCAACAGAATGATTGCGTAAACTTGGTGACCTATGGATAAGATCATATGGAAAGGAGACAGTGACAGAGAAGTCCATCTTCCCCTTGTAAAGGTCACTAAGGGTTTGGCTCTTAGCTACTGAGGCAGCCACTTGAATGTCCACTCAGAAGATGTTTCTCTTTGTGAGTTCCCTTTAATAGAAGCCCACTTAGGTTCAGGCTTTGGGCAGTAGCATGTCAAGCCCCAGAGAACAAATCATGATTGACACATGGAAATCATAGTTTCTTTTGCCAGGGAATGTTTAGCAGGCATTTGACCTATCCATCTCCAATGGAGATGTATCTGAAAAGATTTTCTTCTTGATTAAAAGAGGAAAAAAATGTGTGACGAAACATTCACCTCCTTCTTCTTGAACTTAAGGACTGGTGAGATGATGTCATGCTTGGTACTGTGGCAGCCACACTGTGAGAATGAGGGAAGGTTAAGAGAACTGAAGAGAAGCCTCCCCAGAGGTCTGGACTTGTGGAGTTGCTGAACCAATCCTGGAGTCACCTACCTCGTCACTTGTCATGGGAGAAAAACAATCCCACACTGTTTATTCCACTTTGATCAATAATCCTATTTTGAGAAGCTGAAAGCATTCCAGTAGGTACCAGGATTTTCCTCAAATAGCTCACCTACTAAATGATAGGGAAGGTACTTTTCCCCCAGTTTTATTGAGATGTAGTTGACATGTAACATTGTATAAGTTTAAGGTATACGATGTGATGACTTAATACACGTATACATTGCACAATAAAGTTAGTTAACACCTCCGTCACCTCATATGATTACCTTTTTGTTGGTGATAACATTTAAGATCTCTCTTAGCAACATCCAAGTATACAATACAGTATCGTTAACCAAAGTCACTACATTGTACATTAGATTCCCAGGACTTATTCATCTTATAACTGAAAGTGACTACCCTTTGACCAACATTTCCCCATTGCCCCCAGCCCCAGCCCCCAGCAACTGCCAATCTCTTCTCTTTGTCTATGAGCCCAACTTTTTTTTTTTTTTTTCCATTTTTGGCTGCACCACACTGCTTGTGGGATATTAGTTCCCCGACCAGGGATTGAACCCAGACCCTCGGAGGTGAGAGCGTGAGTCCTGACCATTGGACCGCCAGGGAACTCCTGAGCTCAACTTTTTAAGATTCAACATGTTAGTGAGATCATACGGTATTTGTCATCCTGTGTCTAGCTTATTTCATTTAGCACTATATCCTCCAGGTTCATCCATATTGTAACAAAAGGCAGGATTTCCTTCTTTTTTATAGCTGAATAACATTACTTTGGTTGTTTCCATGTGTTGGCTATTGTTAAGGATGCTGCACTAAACATGAGGGTGCAGATATCTTTCCAAGATAGTGATTTCATTTTATGGAAGGTATTTTGAAAGTGCCCACCAAGATGTCAGCTCATTCAGCCTACTACAGCTATGAGCCTCCAGCTTTTAGTCTGGGTGTTCCTTTCTCCTCTTTCAGTTTCTTTTTCTCTGGTTTTTAGTCTGGGGGTTCCTTTCTCCTCTTTCAGTTTCTATGCAGAAAATAATAATAATTTAAAGATAGCTCTGACCACCCTCTCTGTGCAAAAATAATAAAATGGAATGAAGTAATTGGTAGGATGTAAGATTAAAAAACATCAAGAATTAGTACTTTACAGCACCTTATACAATATCCAAGTTTTAAAATGGGTTTTTGCAAGTCATCAATTAGCCAAGGTACAATATAATTTCAAGTCTGTATTCATTTAATAATCAGACAGTAGGTGCTCAACAAAGACTTTCTATTAATTGAATTTGACATGAGAATCACTGAAAAATTATCAGCAAAATCATTTTCAGTTTCCTTGCTGTAGAAGAAAAACCTCACACATTGTCACTGCATTTCTTCATAAAAGGAAAGTTTTTAAAACCCAACTATTTTTACCACTTTACTTTTCAATTTTATGACATAGAACCCTACAAAGTGAATTCACTTCTGTGGTCTAAGGCAGGAATAGAGATAATAAATATGTCTCCGGTTTCCCAGGGGAATTCCAAGAAACCCTTGAAAAAAAGAGGCAGGGGCGTTTCCTGGTGGTGCAGTGGTTAAGAATCTGCCTGCCAATGCAGGGAACACGGGTTCGAGCCCTGGTCTGGGAAGATCCCACATGCCGCGGAGCAACTAAACCGGTGTACCACAACTACTGAGCCCGTGCCCTGGAGCCCACGAGCTACAACTGCTGAGCCCGCGTGCCACAACTACTGCAGCCCGTGTGCCTAGAGCCCGCGCTCTGTGACAAGAGAAGCCACTGCAATGAGAAGCCTGTGCACCGCAACGAAGAGTATCCCACGCTCGCCGCAACTAGAGAAAGCCTGCGCAGCAACGAAGACCCAATGCGGCCAGAAAAATAAATTAAGAAGAGGGTTAACATAAATTACGAAAGAAGAAAAAGGATAATGCCAATTCTCTTTAAGCACTACAATACATAGAAAAACGAAGAAAACCTCTCAATTCTTTCTATGAATTGAACAAAATTCTGAAATTAATCTTGAGGGTATGTACACTACTCAAAACACACACACACGCACACACAAATTCCAAAGGCCAATTTCACTTATGATTATCAATGTAAAAGTCCTAAAGAAAATATTTGCAAACAGAATCCATCAATACTTCTTCAAAAAGAATAGTGCATCACGATCAAATATGGCATATTCTAAGATCATTCTATCTGAGAAAATGTATTAATACTAAGTCAGATCATGTCACTTCCCTGCTCCAAAACCTCCAAAAACTTTCCATTTCACACAGAGTAAAAACCACAAATTCTTACATGACCTAAAGGGTTTATATAACCTGGCAATCTATATAAATAACTGTTGCAGGACTTCCCTGGTGGCACAGTGGTTAAGAATCCGCCTGCCAATGCTGGGGACACGGGTTCGAGCCCTGGTCCAGGAAGATCCCACATGCTACGGAGCAACTAAGCCCGTGTGCTGCAACTACTGAGCCTGTGCTCTAGAGCCCATGCTCCGCAATAAGAGAAGCCACCGCAATGAGAAGCCCATGCACCGTAACGAAAAGCAGCCCCCGCTTGCCTCAACTAGAGAAAGCCCACATGCAGCAACAAAGACCCAATGCAGCCAAAAATAAATAAATAAAATTTTTTTAAAAAGTATTTGTGTCAACATCTTTAAAAATAATAATAATAATAACTGTTGCCCCTGTCTCTTACTCTCTCCACTCAGTCACACAGCTCCAGCCACACTGGACACTCTGCTACTCCTCAAACAACCCAGGGATGTTCCTGCCTTAACAGCCTTGCACTGCTACACCCTCTGTCTGGAACACTTTACACAAGTATCTGTGGGGTTAAATCCCTCACCGCCTTCAATTTTTTGCTTAAATGTCACCTTCACCATAAGGCTTATGCTGTCCCCTCTGCTTAAATCTGCAACTGTTCTACCTCCACCCCTGATGCTTCTGATTTTATATGCTGCTCTGTTTTCCTTATTCTATAGCATTTCTGTATCACCTAGAACTGATTCAATGTATTTATACATCGTGATTTTTATTTACTGTCTCTCTCTCCTGCCACAATACAAACTCTAAAAGAGCCAGGACTCTGTTTTGTTCACCACTGTATTCCACAGGCCTACAATAGTACCTGACACATAGTTAGCATTCAATTGATTTTTTTTAATAAATGACGGAATGATTATTTAGTATATCTGAAGAAAAGTCACATGGTATTCTTTATCGAAACTAAAAAAACATTTGACAAATAAATATACATTCTTGCTAAATACTCAGTGAAATAGAAATTTATGGCTAAATCCTTAAGATTTACCTCAAGAATATTCTTAGTGGGAAAACGCTGGATGCACTCCACTACCATCAGGTAAAAGGGTGCTCACTATTACCATTAATTCTTAACACTGTATGGGATGTATTAGCTGATTCAGTTAGAAATAGAAAGAAATTATCAGTACAAAAGGAATAGGCAGAATAAACTATCACTACCTGGAGATGAGAGAATTATACAACTAGAGTAAAAAATCAAATAAAAAACTACCAAAATGAACATAAGATTTAGTGAGGTATCAGAACATAAAATTAGTACATAGAAAGCAATAATCTGCATATGTACAAACAATGACCAGTTATCATACCTATAACGGAACAGAAGGTCAAATTTACAACAGAAACAATAACACAAAATAATAGGTAAAGTACTTAGGGATTATTTTTCAAATAAATGTGCAAAACTGTATTAGGAAAACCTAAACATGATTAGAAATGGCAATTGAAAAAAAAATACATGTTATAAAAATGTCAATTCTCCCTAAATTAATTTATACATTTAAAATTATACCAATAAAATATCAGCATTTTTTTTTCTGGAAATAAGCTGATTCTACAGTTAATATGGTAAAAACAAGTAAGTACAAGAGGAAAGCTCTATAACTTAAGAGCAGTGAGAGAAGACTAGATTGTTCAGATTTTAAAACATACTATAAAACCTCAGTGATCAGAATAATAAGTATTGGGCACATGATTCAGCCAACCAAAGGAGCAAACAGAAGTCCAGTGAATTCAGAAAAAGAAATACAAATGGCTCTCAAATATGTTAAACAATATTCAATCTCACTTATAAAAAAATTCAATTAAAACTATACCAGCTTTATAACAAAGTGAATCAGCAGAAACTGACACACAATTGTGAAGCAATTACACTCCAATAAAGATGTTAAAAAAATTATTAAATTTAAAAATTTAAAAACACTATACCAAGATACCATTTACACCTCACAAATCTGTTAAGTTCCTACGGGTTTGGTAACACATTGTATTGGTAAGCATAAAAAAAATACACTCGCACGTGCTGCTGGTGTCAATTGGAGGACAACTTAACAATATCAATCAACATTACAAATACATGTATCTTTGATTCAGTAATTCTACTGCTCAGAATTCACCCTAAGGAGGTGCTCATGCTTCTGAAATGATGCCTTTCAGGACTGTTGTAATAAGATTAAAAACAAGCTAATGTCTATTAATAAGAAAGTAGTTAAATAAATTATGGTGCATCCATTCAGTGGAATGCAGTGCAGCTGTAAAAATGATACTGAGGTCTTTATTACTGATTGGGGCAGACTGGGTTACCACTCACCAGTTAGTCAAAACTCCCCTACTGTGATGTTTCTCCCTGCAGGAGGATTATATATCCCCATCCCTGTTGAACTTGGGAAAAGGTATGACTTGCTTTGTCCAATGAAACGTGGGCATATATGTCATGGGTCACTTTCAGACAGAAGATTTAAGAGCCAAGATATGATTTTCCATGCCCTTTTTCCTCTCTGTCGTGAACCTGGCAATGTTCCATATAGATGTTGCTCAATCAGCCTGAATTCTCAAGAGATAATGACCTGGACAAGGGCTACAGATGACTCATAATAGACATGTATTGTATGAGTGAGATACCAATCTATGTAATTTCAAGGCACAGAGATTTTAGGATCAACATAGTAACCTATCCTGGCCAATGCACTCATGTAGAAAACTCTCCAGTATATGTTGTCAGGTGAAAAAAGTAAGGTACAGAAAAGTGTGACCAAGTATGCCACACTTTGCTTAAAAATAGAGGGGAATGTTCATAGCAGGACTATTCACAATAGCCAAGACATGGAAACAACCTAAACATCCATTGACAGATGAGTGGATAAAGAAGATGTGGTACATATATACAATGGAATATTCTTCAGCCATAAAAAAAGAATGAAATAATGCCATTTGCAGCAACATGGATGCAACTAGAGATTATCGTGCTCAGTGAAGTAAGTCAGAAAGAGAAAGACAAACACCATATGATATCACTTACATGTGGAATCTAAAGTATGACACAAATGAACCTATCAATGAAACAGAAACAGCATCAGGGACATACAGAACAGACTGGTGGCTGCCAAGGGAGAGGGGGTTGGGGGAGGGATGGAGTGGGAGGTTGGGGTCAGCAGATGTAAGCTTTTATATATAGAATGACTAAACAAGGTCCTCCTGTACAGCACAGAGAACTATATTCAATATCCCATGATAAACCATAATGGAAAATAATATTTAAAAGAATGTATATATGTAAAACTGAATCACTTTTCTGTACAGCAGAGATTAACACAACATTGTAAGTCAACTATACGTCAGTAAACAAATGTTAAAACTGAAAAAATAGAGGGGAAAAATAACATATAAACATATGTGTGTACTAGCTCATATAAGCATAAAATTTCTCTGGATGATTTTCATCTCTTAGGGCCAATGGATCTGGACAAATGGAAAAGACAGTTGAGACGTTTGACAGGATACTTCATTTTATATTTGCTGACACTTGATTCTATGTAAGTATTATTGATTCAAAAACTTAAATACATTCTTTCGGAAAGAAACACCTGTCTCTAAAACATATGTTGGCATAAAATCTTAAGAAAACAAGTAGGAGAGAGAACAATGACCAAATTATCAAACGCCTTAGCAGCTTATTCCCACAGTTTAGGTTATGTCCTTGGAAGATGCAGAGCCAGAAGAGCTTTCAGCAGGGAGAACACGGGACCAGACTCGTGTGCCCACCAGGCAAGCAATGTGGAAGATGAATTAGAAGGGGGAAAACTGAAAAGTGAGATATGATGAGAATGATATTTCCTTCAAGTTCATCTCAGTGTCCTACTCAACAACATGCACAGTAAATTTCCTAGGGTGACACCCAATAGCCACTAGCTGTCTGCAACATCATTCAACTTTTCCCTGACAACACCTAAGCTTGAAGAATAAAAGAGCGTAGGAATCAATACACCTTCAGCTGCTCTAGCATACTGGAACAACATTTTATCTAAATATGTCAACATTTATACTAGAATTACATGAAAATCAAGATTTATCTTATATGTTATTCAAAATTCATTTGACTCTGGCCAACCACCTACCAACTAGATTCTTCCTTCAGGGGGAGTAGTTTTTCTTTTTTTTGTTTTATTCTACTGAATAACAAATGCTGAAAAGAATTACCAAATAGGGTTTCACAACAGGTGAAACTTCCTAGGACACTTGCTTGAAGGTTTCTAAATGGAAACTATTAATAAAAATGCAGAGAAATCACGACTTCCCAAATTGAAAGTCAGATGAAGATACTTAAGAAAATGACATACAAAAAGTCTTTCCGGGGCTTCCCTGGTGGCGCAGTGGTTGGAAGTCCGCCTGCCGATGCAGGGGACACGGGTTCGTGTCCCGGTCCGGGAAGATCCCACGTGCCGCGGAGCGGCTGGGCCCGTGAGCCATGGCCGCTGAGCCTGTGCGTCCGGAGCCTGTGCTCCGCAACGGGAGAGGCCACAACAGTGAGAGGCCCGCGTACGGCAAAAAAAAAAAAAAAAAAAAAAAAAAAAATTTCCAAGGATTTATAATATACCTGTTTTAAGAATCAAAGGATTATCCAATCGGGAAGAAAAATTATACCACCTTTAATTAGAAATAGAACCTAATCTCAACTGTACTCATCTTTTTTCAGTGTAACAAGACTACTTTAGATGAATAATATGCATAAGTAATTAATAAAAATATAAACTGAATACATTAAGGGATAGTTACGATGGAGGAACTAAAACTTAAAAGAGACTTTTTACGTGGAAATAGCCCTTGACAATGCAAACATAAATCCCTCTCATTCTGTATATTTATCCAACTATTCATGATCAGGACACCAACAGAAATTGCCACATAAGATTTTTTTTCAGAATGCTTTCTTTTTTAATGCTGTTAGAATATTTATTTACACAACTCACTATTGAAAATAATGAAGATTTTGAAGAGCCCAAGAACTCCAGAATGAAAATCATCAATATCTTTTATTGATAATATGAGACCACAATGCCTAAGCAGCTAACACTCTTATCCTAAATATTTGTGGATTTGTTAATATTAGAATACAGTTTTCAAAACTTAAGACTCAAATATTCAGATTGGTTAGGGAAAAGGACACAGGAATTTTAATCTTTTTATTTTCAAAAATATTGGCATAAGAAGTGACTTTACCAGTCGCCCTGGATGAAAACCTTATTACTAAAGAAGGAAAGTTTAATCTTATCAGTAAATAGATTTTTATCAATGAAATGTGTTCTGAAATCGGTGCATGTTGAAAGAATTTCAAGGTCAAAAAAAAAAACATAAAAAGGAAAATGGTCAACATTTTCATTTTGAGAAAAAGATATAAAAGTTTTAAGATTCTAGAACATGAACATATCCCTTCATATCTAATTTCCACTTATGTAGTATAAGAAAAGATATTTAATAGGACTAAATAGCAGTGCCAAATTTTAATCATGACTTTGCATATTGCCTTAATACCTATAATTAATGTCCATTTCACTCTGAAAAAACAAAGGTCTTCTAGAAACCCAGCTGTTCTAAGAAGTGCTCCAGAACTCCATTAGTCTTTAACACCTACAACATTATATTCAGGACAAATGTTTGATCCTTTAATACACTTCTTACCCATCTCCATGTATCTCTACAGTAAAAGGCAGCAGGCACTGCCCACTTGATATTTATGTAGATTACTGAGGATGGATTCATAGACTGAATTTCCATTTATAAACTGTTAGTAATAACCTCTCATCATGTGAAGAAACTACTGACACAGATGCAAAGAAAATAAACGTACGAACATCCTAGAATATAAACTAGAATTTATTACAAAGTAGTGACGTTTGCACCAAATGATCTGTATTCTTCTTGGGTATACTCCTTATGACTGATGTTCCTGGATCAACAAGATTCAGTCAAGCCGCAGCCGACTGCGGTCGACTTTTCAGTGACTTGAAAAGACTTGGTTTTCCTATATTAAAAAAAAAAACTCTATAGGATATAATATGACCTTGCTCTTAATAAGAATTTATCATCAAGCTGTACAACAATGTAAATGAACTTAATGCCACAGAATTGTACACTTAAAAATGGTTAAAATGGTAAACTTTATGTTATGTATATGTTCCACAAATTTAAAAGAGTTTAACATCAAAACACTTATTAATAATGCTGTCATATAGCATTTAATTATAAAATAATATAATGCATATTTTTCTACTACACATCCTCACATAAAGTTTTGTTCCTATTGTATCAGCTTCTTTTACTCATAACCCTGAACTACATCTTGATCCATCAGCATTATTTATTCATTGATTCAGAATATGAGTATTTCACTGCCTTAAATATGAGCAGTAATCTACTGAGATTAACATTTCAGTTATGGGACCACAGCTAGCATATACAATCATATTTTCAGTGCTGTACCAGTGGTTTCATAAAATCAGCTCAACCAACATCTACTGAATTCCTATACAGCACAAAGGACTCTCTCAGACCTATTTATTGTCATCTCAATATATGGTTGACTAACTTGTAAACTTTACACTCATACTATAGAGATATTCCTATGTAAGGCTGCTATTAACCCCACACTGTGATCCCCAAGTCACTACGGAAATTTTCTAAGACCAAATCTTGTTGTTATCCTATGTATCCTATACTTATCCTTTATATCAGACTTCTAATCCTCTTGTCTACCCTCCCCAAAACTGTCTGGCATACAAATTGTCACTCAACAAAGATACATTAGCTTAACAGTATTTCCTCCTGATTTACTAATTATATATGTCCAGACAGAAAAGAGCTCTTTTCTAGCAATTTAAAAATTAAAGATATTGTACAGGTACCAGTATATAATGCTGACATTTTTTTGCACTGCTTGTTAAAATATTAATCTACTGTGAATCCAGTGGTAGAGTTCTACATATTGCTGTATCAGGAGTTACCTAAGGATACTGCCATGGAGCAGTGGCAGTAGAGGCTGGGAATGGGGCCAGGTGCAGTGTTGGTGACTATGTGGCACCTACCTCCACCCATACATCTGCCTAGTACACCAAGGGTGACCACGGCAGTGCAATCATGGGCAATAGCTGTCACTGCCTCAGAGTAGCACAGTGCAGGCAGGGCAGGTGTGTGGATGGCAGGGCAAACAGCACTGGTGGACGCGTTGTTGCCAGAGCCAAGCCAGCGTTGCCCCGAGTCTGGGTCATAAGGAAATGGCTTGACATCCAGCTGTGTATCCTGCTTTGACCCAAGGATATCATGCCAGCTGCCCTCCAACTGTATAGACGTGCTGGCTAGGGGAAACCTAATGAGGAAGTCATTGGAAAAGTTTGATGTGATTTATTATGTTACTACTATCTAAAAATCAACCAATGATTTGGAAATTGTTGGAATGATTTGTTAAGTTTAAAAGAATTTAAAGTATAACTTATAACACTTGGGAAACTGCCTTATTATACATGTCAGTTAAGTTAGAAAATAAAATAATTATATTAAAATTTTTTCTTGTGCCTTGATTTATAGATTGATTCATCTGACCATCTGGTTAGTAATATTTTGAATATTATTTTTTTCATTTAACTCTCACCCCCGCCCCCTGCTTCATAAGGATGAGGGCCTATATCTACATTTGTTTACCAATATATCCCCAAAGGAAAACTTGGTGCTGGCACATAAGAGGCCTCAAAATATTATCCAATGAATGATTAAATAACTGAATAAGTATATACTTAACGAGCAATTATAATTTCCCAAGCCCCCCTAAAACCAAAGTCAACAATTCCATTTCACACACACACACACACACACACACACACACACGCACACACAAATTACTGCGAACCTACTAGTGTAAGGCACTCTAGGAATTCTATGGAGGGTATGAAGATGAAGAATTACCCGGTCCCTGCTCTCAAACAAACTTAAAATCTAATGAGAGACAGAGTTTCTTGATAAAAATTAAAATCCCAAATATTTATAGCACACTTCTCTGCTGAACTCCACATTCTAACGACAGCGGACTCTTCAAAAAATGATGTACCTAACAGCATGCATGTGGCCACACACCTGTGGTGAGTTAGCCTTAACAGTGGATAAAGGGTTTGGCGTTCCAGGATTGTGCCTGTCCTACACTGCCCGGAAGTCCTGCTCCCCTCAGTTATGGTTCCAATGGGGAAGATATTGCACTTTCTGATTCTCTAAGCCGTGAGAGTTGCTTCATCACCAAATGTCTTGGCTTTGCTTTGTTTTCCCTCCTTTAAAGTTAGAAAATAATGTTATGCATTTTTAATAAATACAGATGTTTTATTAATTCCACTAAATTCTGTTTGATCCCATTCTCGCGAACATGTTGCTCTTCTTGCCTAATGTGTGGAAATGGATGTGAGCACATGCTGTTCATTTTGAGAAGCAAACAACATGGATGCTTAAAGGATTTAATCAATAACTAGGCTACCACAGAAGTAAAACAAACAACTTTGTTACCTCGTTAGTGCCTTATTTATACATATTCATAAGAAAATAAGGGAAAAAAGACATCAGAACACTTGATTTTAGTAAAATATTTTTGAGCAGTAAAGACTTCTAGAATTCATAGACTATTCCCAACATCTTCAGCTATATGGATTTGACAGGCTTTATATATGTAAAAGCATGACAATCCTTTATAATTATTAGAAGAACACCCTTCTGGAACATCGCACCAGTCACAGATGGAGGATTCTCATCTATCATTTAGATGCCAAAACATGAAAGGCTTTACTATGAGCAACATCAAATTTATATTCATAACATAAGGTACATCCAGATATTTAATGCCGTACACCCTGCCCCAGTTTCTCCTTGTGTGCTTGTGATCTCACTCCTAAAAATGTTTAAAGTGAAATTTCAAAACAGCCTCACTGTGGAGGGAGTTTATTCCACTCCACTCTAGTGCCTAAGCCCCTTTTCTTAAACCCAGCAAGGAGACTTATTCATGCACTATTCATGTCCCAAGCTAATAATAAGTAAAAATAACACTACCTTGAAACCTTATAAAGCTTCCATAAACGTTATGTCATTTCAGAATGGAAATTAACATCATTTTCTGAACATTCTTACACTAACCTGCTTTGTCTTTCCTCACCATTCATTTGATAAAAGGTAAAGAAATGTTAATGGGTCTCTTAGGAAAAACCTCTCCTGACAAATCATCACATGGAGCTAAAAGTCTCTGGATGAACAGAACCCAGACTTGTAAAAGCCACTTGGGTTAATGCAGTAAGTATAACACAGAGTTTCTCTAATATCAACTTCTCCATGTCTTTCCATCACCCCCGTGTTACTAAGCGATGTAATGGTGTTTTGTGCTATTCAGTTGAGCTTTGCTCTGTGCCTTGTCACTGCCAATAAAAGGATAAAGAAATAAACAATAACATATAAAAGAAGTCGGAAATGCTTTCCAGTGACACATATTATAGATCCAAGCTAATAAAAAGTTTCATTTTCAAAGATCATAGTGCCAACAACAAAATAAATGAATACTAAATCAATGACTTACAATATATGTGTCCTATATACTGAAAAACAACAAAGTAACAGAAGAACTCCATCTCTTATCTCTCACTTCCTTTTGTTATGTTGCATTTTGTGTATTTGGGCAGTATTTATATTCTGAATTGAAATTTTAATACTGCATAAAACATGGTGGTAACTACTTTAAAAATCATGATACCAATTTCTCTATAAACCCTAAAAACACAAAAAGGTATGGACCTTTCCCCCAGGTGTGGCCACACTGCCAAGTGCTTTCATCTGCAGGCTGAGGAGGGACAGCAAATGGGTAGTGGCTGGAAAACAGGACACAATCTCTGCTCTAACGGTGTTTCTCCATCACTGTGCTAAAAACAGAAGGGGAGGAATGGCAAGAAAGTAGGTGAGGGCGATAGAGGAGGACCACGCATTTTCTTTCTCTATGGAAGAGATCATATTTTAAGTACAATATCTTCAAGCAAAAGCAAAATGTCAGTGGAAGACAGGAGGAAATTGCAGTGGGGTTGGAGGTCCTTCACTATCTACATCACCAGCTTTTTCCCCAACACCCAAGAGGTTAAAAAAACTAACTAGAGTGTGAATTAATTGACAAACATATATTAAAATAAATTGCAAAATATAAGTCTATTTTTCTTAGATGGTATAAAATGCTAAGATAAAAATATAAACAAAGATAGAAAATAGATATTACTGTCTGGTCAAGTTACCTACTAATACCATGGCCAAATAATCTGTCCTCTTCTCCAAAATTATTTTATATAGTTATTGTATAAAGAGGGAAAGAAATGTCATGGACTATTAAAACTCAATTTGGCCTGCCTAAAACTACACATAAGACACAGGGACCAAGTGAAAGAGTTCCCAGTGGCCAAAGCTGGGACAATTTGAGCAAATAAATTCATAACGTAGTACCGGATTATAATCCAAAGCATAAAATAAATATCCACAAGTCCACACTAATATAAATAAATGACTGAATAAATCAATATACAGAGGTGAAGAGATAGTTCTCCCGTACAGAAGGAGATAACATAAGTAGATACTCCACCCTCAAGGAGATAGAGCATAACCGCTGCCCCCCAGGACTCTTAAGTGTGAGCTATACGTAGTAACTCCCTCCCAAAGAATACAATATGGAAAGAGGGGGAAGGAGTAACTTTACAGAGGAGAAATTTGACAAACACCACCTCACCAAATGATCACGGTTAACTCAACAGTGCCGAAGACACGTGAATTGTGTGATACGATGAGAATGGTGTTTTACTTCTATGGTCTTTCTCCTAAGAACCCATAAGCCCAGTGAAATCATGAGAAAGTATCAAATTCCATTAGAGGGGCAACTTACAATATACCCAACTAAAACTCTTCAAAATTGTTAAGGTCAGCAAAAACAAGTGAAGTCTGAGAAAACTGTCACAGCCAAGTGGAGCCTCAGGAGACATTACAACTAAAATGTAATGTGATATGCTGGATGGGATCTTGGAACAGAAAGAGAACATTAGATTAAAAACTAAGGAAATCTGCATAAAGAATGGACTTTGGTTAATAGTAATGAATCAATGCTGGTTCATTAACTTGAGCAAATGTACCATAATAATGTAAGATGTTATTAATAGGAAAAACAGTATGGGGTCCCTGGGAATTCAGTATTATCTCGTAATTTTTCTGTAAATCCAAAATTGTCCTAAAATAGAAAGTTTATTTTAATGAAAGCCATATAAATATAAATTTATCATGCCCCTCATGTTTCAGTTTAACAAAGCAATTATTTTTCATGCTACTCATTCCATTAAACATAAGCTGTGATGAGAAAAACAAACCTGGCATCCCAATCAAACTATGTCTTTCTACGGGGATTTAGTTCTTAGATTTTTAACATTATGAAGACAAATTAGGTAAGCTTGACAAAACATTAGCTTAGTTCTACAAATATTTTTATATGCATTAGCTTTATTCTCTGTGTGTGTTTACTTATTACAAATCATGTGTATTGTTTGAAGACATAATTCCAAAATTAAGATATCATGCTTTAAAGGATAGGTAAAAACCAACTACAGAAAATCCCATTTTTTCCCATAGGTAGTTATTCATTTTGTCTCCACTTTTCTAAATTGCCAGCTTTCTACTCAAAGAAGATACTTTTTCCCCTCACAGTAGATCTTGTCCACCTACCGTGTAAAGAAAGTAAAGTTGCACTTTCTGTTGTGAAGTCATGATGCTTAAATTTGGGTCACCATAATTATTTCTGTGGCAACAGACTGATGTTAGAAAAGTGATCAGAACCTCTCCGGTGCAAAATAAAAATGTGTCTTCTGCTTCTCTCCTGGGTGGGCCCTCTTGGGGAAATACCTCCACCTTTGTACCCATGATAGAGTCTTTAGGCATAGGTATCTTATTGGAGGAATGTTTTACCACTCTCCATTCATAGGGTTGTAACTTCCGAGGCCATCATTCTCAGAATAGATTAAAGCAGGTTATACTCCAAGTAGCCAATTTCCGTTTCATACGAAATTATTTCATCAAGAACATTACAATGTCACTCTTTAAATATTTAATTGAGTATGTGTTCATACTTTCCATACACTTAAGTTAAACATGCTGTTATAGGAAAAGTTAAGAATTAGTGCAAGAAAGGAAAAGGATCCACTTAGTCATTTCCTTCAAGTTTAAACTATTTTCCATCTTAAAAAATAGTAAAAATAGTAATATTCTGTAGTGCCTAACTTCTTTAAAAAATCATATATAAAAATATATATATACATATATAATCTGTATATATACATGCGTGTGTGTGTATTACACATAGAGAAATGTTCTTGGGTACCATTTGAATCTCTGGTTATTTTTTCTTTATGGTACATTTGAACGTTCAAAGCAAATCTGTTATTTTATTTAACAACCATTTATTTAGCATGTACTGAGTTTCAAGTGCCACGGTAGACAGACCTAAAAAATTTAAGGTATAGATAGGCCTGCCTTTCAAAAAGGTTTATAGGGCTTCCCTGGTGGCACAGTGGTTGGGAGTCCGCCTGTCGATGCAGGGGACACGGGTTCACGCCCCAGTCCGGGAGGATCCCACATGCCGTGGAGTGGCTGGGCCCGTGAGCCATGGCCGCTGAGCCTGCGCGTCTGGAGCCTGTGCTCCGCAATGGGAGAGGCCACAACAGTGAGAGGCCCGCGTGCCGCAAAAAAAAAAAAAAAAAAAAGGTTTATAATCTAGTGGGATGGGGGTTACTGGTTGAATAATGTCCCCCCAAAGTTCATGTCTACCTGAATCTCACAATGTGATCTTATTTGGAAATAGGGTTTTTGCAGATTTAATAGGTTAAATTAAGATGAAGTCATACTAGATCAAGGTGGGCCCTAATCCATGACTGCTGTCCTTATAAGAAGAGAAAACGCACACAGGGAGAATGCCATGAGAATGACGATAGGGGCAGAGATTACAGTGATGCATCTGCAAACCAAGGACACCAAGGATTGCCAGCAACTACCAGAAGCAATGAGGGCAAGGAAGGACTCTCCTATACAGCCTTCAGAGACAGCATCGCCCTGCCAACACCTTGATTTCAGACTTCTGGCCTCCAGAACTGTGAGAGAATAAATTTCTATTGTTCAAAGCATCAAATTTGTGGTACTTTGTTACAGTATCCCTAGAAAACTAATACGGTGGGCCAGATAGATATATACACAAATAAGAATTTCTATAAGAATGGATTCAGTTTAGTTTTTTAATAAACTTTATTGAAGTATAGCTGATTTACAATGTTGTGTTAATTTCTGCTGTACAGCAAAGTGATTCGGTTATACATATATATATTCTTTTTCATATTCTTTTCCATTATGGTTTGTCACAGGATATTGAATATATTCCCTGTGCTATACAGCAGGACCTTGTTGTTTATCCATCCTATATATGCTAGTTTTCATGGATTCAGTTTAAACAGCACCCTTTGAAATGCTCATACACACCAGGCCTCCCATATCAAAATGGTTGTCCTCGATGTAAAATTATAAAGCACAAACAATGAAGATGGGGATCTGGGAGGAAATGGGATTTCATTATTTTTTCGGTTGTTTATGGGCCTCTTCCTATACCTTGCATTGCACTCATGCATTCAACAAGGTGGTTGATCATCCTGATCGTAGGATAAAAGTTTTTTCGTGAGCTTTCCAGCCAGGGCTAAAAAAAACACATAAAACTAAAGACATGTGAAATGAAATTACCAGTCACAGACCTGATAGGTTTCCCAAACACAAGCAAGCTGCCTACAACAAGCCTCTTCATTCCCCTTACTTTCCCCTTGATTATCTAGTCCTTTCAAAGTCAAACTGCATATGGAAGTACTTTCATCTTCGACTATGCAGCTGCTTCTGAGGTTCCCTGGCCCTTATACACCTTTCATGCAACCAATTCATCCCCATTCCAAGGGGCGTATCCAGGGAGGTGACAGCCCGACTACAATAATGCTTGGGCCACAACAAGCCCTGGTAGAACGATGACTAACTGATTAAATGCTTAGCATGCCAACGCACAGAAACCATGGAGCCAGGGATTAAGACGCCCTGCAGCACATCACCCAGGAAGTCAGTTTTCAAGTAGAGCTAAATCCGTTTTAAATAAGTTAACATTAACATTTACTGGGTCTCTTCCATCATCATATCTGTGCCATATTTATACTCCGGATGTATTTGAACTTAAAACAAAAATTAAAACATCTAAACCCGCTTTAAGACTGCTGTATACTGATATAAAAAGGAAACCAAAATAACAGCAAAAGACACCAGGAAATTAGAACTTCTTAGATAAACTTATCCTGGTGATTTTTTGGTTTCATTAGAATTAGAAACAATAAGCTTTCCAGAAAGAGAGAGGAAAAGGGAGAGAGAGAGAGGAAAAAAAGCGAGAGAGAGCACTTAAATAACGAGAAAGCAACATGATAGAAAAAAAAAATCAAGTAGTCAAAAATTGTAAGAAAATGAAACTTCAATAATGTTAAAGAATGAAAAGCAGCTCCTCCTGGCATTACATGTGAAAGTGGAGAGAAGCCCCTAGAACTGCATGCGGCCCGGGAGTCTGCTCTAATCTCCTTTCCTTGCCAGCATTTCACTTCCCCTCTGACATCACACAAGTTTCAAAGGCCATCATTCTTTCACTGAGCAACGCCTGCTTTGCCAGAAACAACATGAGGCCAGCTTTTGATTCCATTATTGGCATTTCTGCCAAAGTAAAATTTCCATGGCTTTTTCTCATCAGAGGCTATTCTAGGGCCTGGTTTTTCTACAAAACAAGGAAAGCAACTTAAATACACATATGTGTGTATGTATTACTAATGATATCTATATTTCAGTAGAATTACCACTGCTGTGGGAACCAAAATTTAAGTCAATTGTATGCCTCAAAGTCTTGACTGTAAAAATGGCATGACGATATTAAAATAAAAATCAAGATGACATTAGAAATAGAAGAGACTTTGGGTGGCAATTCCCTGGCGGTCCAGTGGTTAGGACTTGGCGCTTTCACTGCTGAGGGCCTGGGTTCAATCCCTGGTCTGGTAACTAAGATCCCACAAGACACAAGCCGTGCTACGTGGCCAAAGAAAAAGACTTTGAGGCTGGGTGAGCTCCTGGGTGCTGCCCCGGCCCCATCCTACCCTGGCAGCACAGTTACTCTCCCAGGAAGGTGTCTCTCCATACTTGCATGTGCTGTGCTGCCCAGTGCTTGGAACTCTCTGCTCCCTATACCCTTGTAGCTCTGTTGGTTGCCCCTCAATTGTTCCTATACTAGAGAACTCCTTCCCCCTCACTAGTCTGTACAAAATCTCAACCACCCAACTTTCCTTAACTGTTCACCCGATTTTATTTTTATCCACACTGTACCTCTCCCTCTGATATATTTGTTTTTGAGTTTTTGGTCCACTAGCATGTGAATACCATGAGAACAGGGACTTTGCCACATACTCAGCACCTAGAGGAGCACCTGGCTCTCACAGGCTCTCGATGAATCTTTCTTTTGTTTTTAATTTATTTATTTTTGGCTGCATTGGGTCTTTGTTGCTGTACGTGGGCTTTCTCTAGTTGCGGCGAGCAGGCGCTACCCTTCATTGAGGTGCGCAGGCATCTCATTGTGGTGGCTTCTCTTGTTGCGGAGCACGGGCTCTAGGCACGTGGGCTTCAGTAGCTGTGGCTCGCGGACTGTAGAGCACAGGCTCAGTAGTTGTGGTGCACGGGCTTAGTTGCTCCGCGGCATGTGGGATCATCCCAGACCAGGGCTCAAACCCATGTCCCCTGCATTGGCAGGCGGATTCTTAACCACTGGGCCACCAGGGAAGTTCCTCTCGATGAATGTTTCTCGAGGAAGGAATGCCTCTCAGCTCTGCGCTGTGTGCTGGGACTACCTTTGCAGTATTTACTCTAGAAGGAAGAGGGACTCAGACACTTGTGCTCCCTGGCTTCCTAGACTCAAATGCTTTGGAGTAGAAGAAAGATCAGGAATTGAGGAGGGAGTATATATTGATGAAAGTAAACAGATTTAGCAGTGTGAATAAACAACTTCACTTTCAAACACCAAGAGGCCTAAGGAGCTGCATCCAGGGCTCACCTCACCTTATCACATGGCCTGGGGAAAATGTGCTGAGATGTTTGATTCATTTCCTGCAAATTAACTTGTAAAAGTTTACACCCCACTGAGGCAGAACATAGAGTCTGGTTAGCATTTGAGTCCCTCACCAAGCAACGGGGAAAGAAACTAAGCCCATATAGGGGGATGTCTTAAAATGGCAATAGAAAATGCTAAGTGAGTCTCAGGGAATTATCAAACAGAATGCTAAATAAAGACTTCGCACTACATCCAAATCTACAGCTATCTATCAATGCAGGTGAGACACAAGTATAACCTGTAGGCTGCAAATTCTAGCTGCTTTCCTTCTCCCTCCAGCAAGATATATGGAAAAGGTATTTCTGTAGAGACCATCGCAAGTTGGTAAAACTAAAATTCAAATGTATATGTGGTAAAGGCTATGCTGATGCCCTATATGCATATCTGCCCCTTTACCGGGAAAGTGTAGACAAGAGCCACCTCAACAGGGAAGCTGCCACATGCCTTTCCCCCAACACCCCACAGGTACGCACACACACAGCCCACAGCCAATGACCGACTGGCATCCCTGGGACTTTGCCACATACTCAGGACTTTGCCACGAACGGTCGTTCAAGGTGTGGTGTGGTTTATGCCTGCACCATCTCTCCTTTCACCCTCACTGTGAGTTTACACCTAGCCAAAGGTAGAATTTACCCCCACATGGAGCCAAGACTAAAGTTTACCTGAAACCACCTCTTTGCTCAATTCTTCTCCCTCCCCTCGCCTGCATCACCTCCTCCCTTAGAGACTCTTCCGGAAGAGCATTCTCTAAATAAATCATGGCACCTGAATCCATGTCTCGGGCTCTGCATCTGAAAACCCACATAAAACAGTATATATGGCTGGGTCAGCTAACTGACTTCAAATCCAAAATTAGAACTGTTTAAATTAGAAAAAATTGGAGTAAATCCTGCCTCATTTTAAGGTCACTTGATTTTATCAGATTCTGAGTAAGTTCAGAGAACTATGATGATATTGTATGCAGAGGAGGAACTTCCCTTATCGCAACTGACCAGTTCACTGCCCATTTATGCTGTAACAGTGTTGGGTAGGAAGCTGAGCATGCCCAATTGCAGGGAATGCCCACAGTGTACTATAACACGGTTTCCTTTTGTTCCTTTTCTGCACATACAGTTGGTTGGTTGGCTTTTCTTTGCGCATTTGTTTTACTTTTTTTTTTTTCTGCATTTAAAAAAATTTTTAATTTTGAGTATAGTTGATTTACAATGCTGTGTTCGTTTCTGGTGTATAGCAAAGTGGTACAGTTATACATATATATACATATTCTTTTTCATATTCTTTTTCATTATGTTTTTTTACAGGTGCATTATTTTTTTAAACTTCCTCTTTTTAAATTTTTTTAATTTTAATATTTTAATGAATTTTTATTGGAGTATAGTTGATCTACAATGTTGTGTTAGTCTCTGCTGTAAAGCAAAGTGAATCAGTTATACATATACATATTTCCACTCTGATGATTAGTGATATTGAGTATATTTTCATATGCTTTTTGGCCATTTGCATGTCTTCTTTGGAGAAATGTCTATTCAATTCCTTTGCCTATTTTTAAAAATGTTTTATTGAAGTATAGTTGATTTACAATGTTGTGCTATTTTCTGCTGTACAGCAAAGTGAATCAGTTATACATATAAATATATCTACTATTTTTTAGATTCTTTTCCCATATAGGTCATTACAGAGTATTGAGTAGAGTTCCCTATGCTATACGGTAGGTCCTTATTAGTTATCTATCTTATATATAGCAGTGTGCGTTTGTTTTTAATCTACGCACAAAAGTTGACCCTGAAATAACTTAGCCAACTCTGAGTCCCCTGATTCTAATTTAAACTTTTTTTGTTTGTTTTATGAAGTTGGTCTTGTGTATTTGATGGATTTTAAGAGGACTCTATCTCATGGTTTCTATTATAACTTTATATTGGCTATAGTCAGTTAAGAATTTAATCTGTCTCCTGCATTTTATGAGCAAACCGTGTGAATTATCTTCGCAATATGCAGGCTTGCTTCTTTCTGGTCAGTTATTTCTCATAGGAATTATGATGCCTCTTGAGAACTTGGTCAACTGCTTTTTTATTTTTAGTTCACATTTTTAGTAATAACATCATTAAAAAGCTTCAATGAAGATATAGCATTTATTACATTCTCTTGAGCCTAAATTCTCTTGAGTACATTTATTTATTTGATTTATACACTACTTGCTCATGGAACAGTTAGATTTATATTTCAGTCAGTTTTCTATTTTCACACATTATGTTAGAAATACACCCTGCCTTAATTAAAATGACACCACAAGGTGGCTATACCTTTTTTTTGGCAGAGAATGTTCTTTCTTTGTTGCTTAGAATAATCCAAGAAGTTACCAATCTGCCTAATGATAATACACATTTCTTACATTATTGGTTTATCTGATTAATATACAGTTATTTTCATATTTTCTTTTTTAAATTGCCATCAACTAGGTAGTCTTAACGTATTTTTTATTTTTATAGTTTATTCTGTGAGTTGCCAGTTATAACTATATATACAAATAGTCTCCTATGTAGTCAACAGTCTTAAGAACAGGTAGAATGATGTATTTTTACTTTTCTCAGTTTCTTAAATATAAGAGGGAGATAATAATAAAACTGACCTCATAGAATTGTGGGGAGGACACAGCCTGGCAGGTAGTAAGCACTCACTAAATGCTAGCTCGGCTAATTATGGGACAGGGGTGTCACTGGTTCAGCTGTCCTATGTGTAGGTCTGGACCTGCAGCATAAATGGGTCACTGCCCCATGCATCAAAGTGCATCTGAAAAATTGAAGGCATCTGGAAGGCTCATCACCTAAAGATTGACTAAAGAAACTGCCACTATTCTGTGGAAGGAAGATTAGATTTTGCCCTGAGTGTCCCTAAGGGCCAGGATGAGAACCAAGAGGTAGATGCTATGGGAAGCTAGCCTTTGTTTCCAGCCTTTCCAGGAGAGGTTTCTGCTTGCTTCGGAAGGCAGCAAGTTCCCTGTTACTAGAGACTTCAAGTAAAAGCAGGACAACTACCTGAGGTATTAAAAAAGTGATTTTTTTTTTTCACCTCAAATGGTGAAAAAATTTGACCAGAGGAATTTGGGTTCCTTACAACTGAAACAATAAAAAACAATAAAAACTAAAGCTCACTGCATATTTATTATGTGGCACTGTGTGAGGTACTTCAAGTGCATTATGTTATTTAATCTTCACAACCACCTCAGGGGGTGAATACTAAGATAATCACTCCCATTTCGTAGATGGGGAAATAGTGACTCAGCCTTTTTACCTTAGGGGACTTGGCAGCCCTCACCCCTGAGGTTATATTGCCTTCCGTGACATGGTAAACCCGACTCAGGTCCCCTCAATTATACCAGTGTAGTTGGACATCCCATCTTTTTTTTTTTTTTTACATAGTCTCCTAACCTGGTCCTACGATTTAGAATTCCTTCCGCATCAGTCAAAATATGAAAGGTTGTGCTCTATGAACAAACAACCCCTAAGTCTTCCCATCTTCTTTATAAAGGTTTTCTCATTCACTATACATGCTCATCATGGGTTGGCATGGGGACCTGCCTGCCTCACATTTCCTAATACTGGATCTGGGATGATGGTGCAGCCACCATCTCAAAATATGTTGGTGGCCATAGCAAAGTGAGAAAGAGCTCTGAAGGGGGTAGAGCTGGCAGTTAATTGCTCAGGTAAAGAAGTGACACAAGGGCCATTTTTACTCAGAGGTCACTGGTAAAACTAATCACTTGGCCACCCAAACACAAGGGATAGGGAAGTGTAATCCTGTGCTAGCTTAGCAGGGAGCCAGGGAGGGGTATTTAGTGAAGGAAACTAATGATTACCATATCTTCACTACAAAGTTTTCAAGTATTCTCTCATTGGAAAGCTGATGACTTATGGCCACCAAAGGGGAAGGGGGAGTAGGGGGATAAACTGGGAGTATGGGATTAACAGATGCACACTACCATATATAAAACAGATGAACAACAACAAAGTTTTGCTATACAGCATAGGGGACTATATTCAATATCTTGCAATAAACTATAATGGAAAAGAATTTTTTTAAAGAATATAGATATATACACATATATATGTGTAACTGAATCACATTGCTGAACCCCTGAAACTAACACAACATTGTAAATCAACTATACTTCAGTAAAAAATTAACATTAAAAAAATTTTTATATTTTTTTAAAAGCTGACAATAACTCACAGCTTCTCAAAATATTTTTCCCAAGTAATTAATGAGAGAGGAAACTTTCTTTGGTAGCACAATATCATGATGGTATTGCCCCTTCATTTCTCTTTCGCAGTATTCATACCTCTTCCGAAAGTGTAGTGTTTCTTCTAACATGAATAAAACAATTAAAACGTAAAATACTACGAGAACATGACAGTATCTACCCACTGCTGAAATAATCCACTGGAGTAGAGCTGATGACGCAATTTTAATACATAGGCTTTTGAAACGCATTGACTGAATTTCTATCAATCTTGATCATTTTAAATGAATATCATTTTTCATTAAAGCGCTTTATTGTTGCTTGCAGCTCACCTAAATCACTAAATATTTCCTCTTCCAAATGACTCTGCCTTCAACACTAATTCACAAATGTCTATTCTGCCTTGGGGACACAATAGACTTTGGGTTGTTTCATTTGGACTGACAGTGCTTTAGGATAAAAGCTGACCCCTTCTCTGAAAGTCTCCAATGAGAAAGCAAAAGCTGCACCAGGCAGGAGCAGTCAGTCAGTCCTCTGGGCTCTTACCCTAAACCACGTTTTCCTTCCTCTAAACCCTCTTGGCTTTAAAACACCCTAGAACAGGCTAAAGCAGTTGGTTGTTAAGTGTTGTCTTGAACCTACTCAATTAAATAAGTGGTTACTTTGAAATTCAGAGTTAACCCTAACTCCAAATCCAAGAGCTTTAGTTTTTCTGGTGTGAATCACCCCCTCCAAAGACACAATCCAAAAGCTTTTTCTACACAATATCAGAAGAGCAAATTTCTTTGGTTATGAACTGTCATGGCAATCTCACACTAATTCATTTTCCCCAGTCCTTTATTCAGATATAGAGTTTCAATGCCTGCCTCTCAAAAAGATAGTTTGATCACCTCAACATTATTCAACTAAATACTGCCAACGAAAAATTGTCACTCGCCGTCTGGTTCTTTAAGAACGAAGACACTAGCCACTGCAGGCGCTGACCTTCAACACACCTTGAAAGGAGTTCAGGGCAGAGATCAGGAATGAGGCACTCTGTCTTCTGGGAAAAACAGGCCTTCAGAGAGTTACTTTCAGGAGAAGAGTTTATGAGCCCAATTCCTTGCATAGTCTCATATCTAGAAAAGCACTAAAATCAGTAACAGAGACACCTGCTCCTCGTGGCTAGCAGCAACCTTCTTGTGACCAGCAGTAACCTTCTGCCAAAACGTGTGCTTGATTACACGTATCCCTGTTCACCAAAATCGCATATATACTGACCTGCCTCCCACCTCCTCTGAGCAGTTTCTCAGAGCTATCTGAGAGGCTGTCTCCTGGGCTATAGTCTTCATTTTGCCCCAAATAAAACTGAATGCACAACTCTCACTTTGTGCATTTTTTTCAGTCGACAATGCAAACAATGTTTTTTAAGTAGGATCCTTTCTTTGTTTAAAGAAAAAAGTTCAGAACTAAAAAAAAAAAATTATACCTTAATTTTCATGACATAAATTAGAAAGAGTTCAACATGGATAGCTTTGCGTTTGGGTTTGGAGACAGATTTCTTGACAAAGTGTTGATGACTTTCTTAAGTCATCTCCATTTCATTTCAGAGAATTTAAAGCTAGGAAATATACCAGAGGGGGAAAAACAATGGCAATTTTGTGTAATAGCACTGCAACCTTGGATTTGTGTGCTAGTCTCTTTGATGAGCTAAAGTTCCTGTCAGACTTTTCTAGGAGCCATGTTCCTTTTGACATATTTTAAAGGGCAAGTTATTTGCATTTTGTGAATGTGATACCTTATTTTCTTTCTTCTGACTTCTAGAAGGCTTAGCACTTTTCCAAGAGGGGATATGGTTACTAGAATTACTTTAATGTGAGTACTGATAATCCAACTTCTCATCTGGAAATAGAGATGTCAAAAAAAGTTCCCATTTACTTGCTTTAGACTCTAGATCATAAAATTTGATTATTTCACTAAATGCATTATGTAAGTTTAAGCTTTTACTGTAACTTTATCTAGTTGACTTTAACCTACCAGCAAATTGTTTTCTTACTCAACTTTCAATGTATAAAGAGAAAATGCCTATTACGTGCAAAGCACGATGCTATATATTATTGAGAATCTAACAATGGAATCCCTGACCTCAAGAAGTTTATAATCTAGTCGATGGGCATGTAAACAAATAAGCATAATACAAAGAACTATGTGAAAAGTATGATAGCAGAACCACAAGTGCTTTGGGGCACAGCGCCTAGAGGTCACTTTCAGCTAGAAAACCAGGGAACAGCTTTGTGGAAGAGTGACAAATGACCTGGGTTGGACCTTAACATATGAGTAGAATTTTGAGAGACAGAATTGGGAAGGAAGAGCACTCTGAAAGGAGGAAGGAGGAACAAGCAGGGGGTATGTTTGGGAAAGATCAAGTTGTCTTGTTTGCCTGTAGTGTCGGGCACAGCAAAGAAGAAACAGGAAATAAAATGCACACCATAGATTCTCAGAGCTATACAATGCTCAAGCTGGAAGAGAGGTCAGCGACCCTTTGTTCAAGCTCTTGTTTTTACAGATGTGGAAAATAACAGCCTCTTTTCATATGTTTCTTTGTTTATGTACCCTGTCCTAGACACTAAGCTTCCTTTTTAATTTGATTATGCGGTCTATTTTCCATTAACAGGCTCAAATATCATTTCAATCCAAGTAGCTGGAATGAAAGTCAACAAATTCATCTGTGAAATCTACATATGTATGAGAAACAATTACCACACTTTTTTTTTCTCTTTCCAGGTCTCCCAGCCAAAATTTCAGG
>NW_006790911.1:1302174-1304996 GCF_000442215.2 Lipotes vexillifer | reverse complement strand
CTTTCCCTAAATTTAGTTGATTGAGTTCATAAATGTATTTGGCTGCAGGGGAATGAGGCTCATAGGCCCTTGAATTCCATAAAATGAATTTTTCATTTTGAATATTCTTATACATCAGGACAATGCCACAAGAGAATGAATAGCACGGCTTCCAGCATTTTACCTGAGAAGTTGATGTCCTTCGGGTTTGCTCCTGGAGATTTTGCCTACTGTTCCCAAGGCCCTCTCTCCTAGTCCAGCCTGAGCCCCATCTCCCTTTCCATTCCCCTAATGCTAAATTGTTTTCTGAAGCTGAAACACAAACAAAACAAATGGAAAACCTTTCCCACTCTCATCTCTTAAAATTGCACAGTATCTGTTCTCCTGAACAGGCTCTAACTCTGTGATATTTCGTTTGCAGTGTCCTCATCTTTAATACTGTTCTTTTCAAATGTGGTTTCACTGGGGAAACTCTCAGCCAGCTAAGCCTGTGTTTCTATTCAGTTTGCCAAGAGCTCTCTCCACTACGGTCTTCACAAACTCAATTCTCTAGCTTCTGACATACAGGAAAAATGAATAACCCAGCAAGCTCTCCAAAATAGCCAAGATAAAGTACAATGACCATTTTCATCTTTAAAAGCTCCTGGAAGCTTGTCACTGTTGTTGAAATAGCTTTATCTTTGCAGGTCCTGAAATCTGTAGCAGCATCTCTTTGTCCACAGACCTATCGGTACCTTTCTGTAGGATCTATGACTCCCAAAGTCATCATCCCCACCACCGTTTTCAAGGCTCGCTGTAGAACACAAATCAGGTCCTGTGTTACTGCTTCTAATAGTCACTTGCTTTCAAGGTCAATCACCACTTGTTTGGAAAAACCAGAAGTTCTTTAGGTCAAGGGTCAGTCTTTGGTTTGCCTCTGCCCAGCAGGATCTTGTTCTCCATACTTTTCTCTGTGGGAAGGATCTTATAGACACAACCCAGTCCCGTGCTGTTAGCATAAAAGCCGTGCAACATTGCTAAAGACAGATTTCACCCTAGCCTGCTACCTCTCTGCACTTAAAGTGCTTTTCCATACATTCAGGTGTTGTCTGCTCTGAATATTAGCAGAAGTTAAGGCCATTTTATCTGCTCCACATGAAGAGAAGTCTTCAAGCCCAATCATCAAATGTAATAAAGTCACAGGCAAACTAGAAGGTCCTCACAGTAATTGGGAAAAAGGCCAATAATAATTTGTTACTATTCATTAGATGTAATAACATCCCCCTCAGCAGATGGAAAAAGCCCATTACTGACTAAAGCTGTTTAGAGTTCTACATGTCCACGTATATTAGGGACAAACATATATTTAAGGGAGGGGTAAAAATACTCAACATTGCCTGCAGCATGAAGGTAGAGACAAATCCAAAGGCAAGATATATTTCCTCGAGAAGTGCAAACTTCAAGAAACTGAAGTAAAATGAAGGTATTTATCCATTATAGTACCCTTACTTTTCCAACCCCTCCCACCAACAGTACAACAAACTAATCATCCTCTAGTGAGACCACATTAATGGTTCTTCCATTCACTCATTCATTCAACAAATATGAACCCGGACGCTTACTACTGTGCTACATATTATGCGAAACACTAGGGAGATATTGGTGAGAAACATCTACACAATCCTTGCCCACATAGAGATTACAATAGCTTGTGAATTAAAGTAATAATTGATTCATAAATGTACCATGATACGGGAAGAGAGAATTGGACAGAGCTCTGAAGTACCTCGAGTTTAAAGGACAGGCAAGAAAGTGACATTGGGAAGGATGACAAGGCAAGACAAGAAGTAAAAAAAAAACCCAGAAGTGAAAATCTCCTTTCACACCAAAGTTCTAGATGTCAGATAAACTGCAATGATAGTTACAATACTGAGTCCACAAGAAGTTAAAGGAAAGCCCTCAACGGCAAATTAAAACATACAATAAACCAAGAAGGGAGAGGACAAATGTTAACACCTGGGAACTAGACCTTGGAAAATCCAAGGTCCCGGTATAGGAAACAGGTGTTAAGGCCTTGGACCTGCATCCTAGGTGGAGGATGACCCTGAGCCCCACACAGAACTGCAATTCTCTGTAAATCATGGGCTGGAAAACTTCCACACATCAACAAAGGGAAGAGATGAGCAAATCTGCCTCCATCATCGCTCTGAGCAGGAAAAAAAAAAAAAAAAAAAGGATATTCTTCTCGGAAAAACTGTATTTATAATTATTCTTTCACAAGAGTCTGAGGTTTAAATGACATGCTCATACAGAGTAGGCTGTGGAGGTCCATGGTATCTTGCATAAATAAATGCAACTCCTCTTTGGAGAAAGGATCCTCTGCTCAGGTTCCGTAAGAATGACAAAGATTTTTAGCCAAAATGTGCTCACTTTAAAAATGAACATAAACTCCAGAAAAAAGAGTCAGCAAGAGTCAGCAGAAATACCAAAAGCTATAGAACCTCAAGATATCAGACCTAACAGATCTAATATAAACAACTATGCATGAGATGCCTAAAGAAATAAAAGATGGGATTGAAATTTGAGAAAGCAATAAAAATGATCGAAAATGACTAGACAGATTTGAAGAGAAAAGTAAATACAATGGGCTAAATATCTCATGTTGAACCCTCCAGAACCACACCTCTCCACCCTTTTCCACCAAGCTCTCTGCCCCCTATATTTATCTGACCTGTATTTATCATCATGTTAATCCTATCATGGCCCTTGGCTTCTTCTTGGGTTTAGTTAATGTAGAGCAGGCAGGAGAGACCAGAGGGAGGAGGGGGAATGAGTACAAGTGTTCTTGGCGTTGGCTCTTTCCC
>NW_006790911.1:1292300-1302111 GCF_000442215.2 Lipotes vexillifer | reverse complement strand
TTCCCTGGGAGGCCCCCCAAACTGGCTGTACCTCTTGACGGAGGGTTACCACAACCCTCTTTTCTTCCAGTTTCCAGTAACCTCTCCCTCTCCAACAGCCCTGTGGCTGTCATTCCTGAGCTTCTACATTCTTCCTGGTGGTTCCCCCTGATCCTAATCAGAAAGGAAAGCTAGATCACTACAAAGAAATGGCAATTAGACTGACAGCAAAATTCTCGATCCTAACAACAGAAGCCAGAAAACTGTGGAACAATATCTTCAAAGTGCTGAGAGGAAAACTGTCAGCTTGGATTATATAGTGCTATTATTTAATAGTAAGCCCCAAATAAAGGTAATTTAAGATAAACAGCTACCAAGAGCGTTTACTAGCAATGGACTCTTATTGCAATAAATATACTCAGAAAACAGCAAAGCTGCAGAAAATAAAATATCAGAATAAGAGAGCTTAGTAAAGTGGCTGATTATAAGATCCATACATTAAAATCAATAATATTTCTATACACCCTTAACAAATAGTTAGAAAATGTAATTTCAAAAGAGATACCACTTTAAATAACTACCATAAAAATGAGGTACCTAAAAATAAAACTAACACAGGATGCAGAGGACATTTATGGAGCAAATGTTTAAACTGTATTCAAAGACTCTTAAGAAGAGACAGATACATTGTGTTCATGGATACAAAGATTATAATCAATATTATGAGGTCAAATCTACCCAAGTTGACCTAAGGATTTAATGTAGTTCCAATCAAAGAGAGGGATATAGTTGGGAGAGAGGGGTACAGCATGCTGATTATCTTTTTCTTATAATATACAGACTTTTTTTAAGTACTATTTATTTTATTTTATTTTTATTTTTGGCTGCATTGGTCTTTGTTGCTGTGTGCAGGCTTTCTCTAGTTGCGGCGCATGGGCTTTCTCTAGTTGCGGCGAGCGGGGGCTACTCTTCGTTGCTGCATGGGCTTCTCCTTGTGGTGGCTTCTCTTTGTTGCGGAGCATGGGCTCTAGGTGCGTGGGCTCAGTAGTTGTGGCGCACGGGCTTCGTTGCTCCACGGCATGTGGGATCTTCCCGGACCAGGGCTCGAACCTGTGCCCCTTGCACTGGCAGGCGGATTCTTAAAACACTGTACCACCAGGGAAGTCCCAGACATTTTATACATACATATAATCAAAGATATTTTATATTCAAGAATTAAATTAAAGGAAAATTCAGTATCAAGAAAAACAGAAGGAATTTTTTAAAGGAATAGATCTGATATTGCCAAGTGGTCAAGGACAGAGAACCACAGAGTCTCTAAGTGACCTTGGCCAAAGCAGTTTCACTGGAGCTATGGGGATGAAGTCCAGACTACAATGAAATTGCAAAGTATAGGAAACGCTAAATATCTCCTCCAAGACACTTGGCTCTCTCCTGGAAGAGAAATGAGCGTAGCTGGAGTGAGTATGCAGTAGAAAGGGGTGAAACATGAAAATCTTGCGTGTGTTCACTGCTCATTGGAAGGTAGCAGAGAAGTGAAGATACAGGAGACAAGAAATGATGGCCATGTAGAGATCCCTGAGATTCCAGAAGGAAACAGGATTGACTGCAGAGGTGCAGGGTTTAGTTTATCCAAGCAGGAAAGAGGAAAGGATAGTGATAAGATGTATGAGTGCAGTAGGTGGGTGGTGGGTTATTAAAGGTCATGCCTTTGTTGGCTTTGACTTTTACTGGAAATTCGTGGTAAAAGAGCCTAAAAACACACCCTCCCCTAACACCATTTTCCAGTGCCTAACTCTGATGCTGGGAAATCAGGTAGGTAGTAAATTCAAGTGGATGAGCAGGAAAATTTCAATACCTTCCATTTATTCCACCAGAGTGAGGTCACAAACGGCTTGGTGGTGCCACGTAGCAGAGTCCTCAAGTCTAGAACAAGGATATGACTTGGCATTAGTGGCTCTATTTGACTCTACAGGAGTTTTTAGGCAGCCAAGCTACATGGGGAAAATAAAGCAATAACATTGTGTAGCTCGGAGTGCCAGGGCGCAAAGGAATTGTGGGTTGTCTGCTTTTGCATATTAAAACATTAATCACCCCACGGGGGAGCAGCTCCAGTAATTTCTCTGCAAATGTCTTCTAAAAGGATTCACAAGGGTGAAGAAAGACTTCTCGATCCCCATTAATTTAAATAACATGGTTCACACAGATCCCCTCATGCTTTCAGTGAATTATGATCAAGCTGAAAACACCAAATCCTCTAGTGTTTTTCAAAAAGCATATTTTTCTTCTTCTCAAGATTAAACCTCTATGTTGGGTGATCTGCAAATGAGCTGCCCCACAGAGACCAGCAAACAAATCTGCAATGGTCATGCAACGCTAGCTCGCAATACCACCTTCCATTAAGACACAGAAGATTCTTCATAGACTGAGATTTACAGCATGCTTATCTTAATGAAGAGCTGTCACCCAAGGTGTGCTCATTTTCTTCCAATATATTGTTCTTACAGTGTCGATAAGTACCCGTGGCACAAATAAACCTTAGCAGCATTGGCACCATACGGTGTAAACAAATCCTTCCTAAAAATAAAATATACTTTGTGCTCAAGATATATCTTCTAAGACAGCAGGAGGGAAAAACAATCCAGCCTGTACAGTGGTTTTCACACCTTGAGCTGCCAACTTCTATAGATGGCTTTTACCAGTGGATTTTACAGAGGTTAACATTTATTTCTACGCATGGGGAATGTGCTCAGTAGAAAATTCAGTGACAAGTAAAATTCTTAAGTATGCCCAATGCACATAAAATGACTGTGTAAATGAAGCAGATTGGATTGCACAGCTCTCATGAAAAACACAGCAGATGTTTCCTTCCACCTGTGATGTTTCTTAGGCCACAAAAATTTTGGCTAGAATGTTCAAAGCGTGTGATTAAAGGTTTCCAATCGCTGGGCAATTTTATGCTCATAGGCATCATAGCATCTCTAGATATTATGTATATATATATGCTCAACAGATGGATCCAACTAGAACTAAATAACCATGTTTCCCAACCAGAAGAAACAAATGGCAAAGGGAAGGATCCTACAGGTAGCTACATTGTTTTTAGCCAGCCTCCCTCCTCTGGGACTGGAACAATCACCTTCGCCTTTCCTGACCCAACAAAGAGAGAGCACACTTTGCCCCTGGCACCATGGCTGCAAACTACCCTCAAGGGCACATTTTCCTTTCCCATCAACTGAAGCTCAAGTGAAGAACCCCGACACGGAACTGGCAAGAATATCAGGCTTCCTCTTAACTTCTGCAGCTGATATTCGAAGAGTCAGATTGCAAGAGTATGGTCCTGAGTGGTGGGTGCTTAAGGAATTTGCTCAGAATCCTGGATCTACCATTTCCTAAATACAAGACTGCATCACATTACATTTCCTCTCTGTCCTCACGGTTCTCACTTGTAAAATGGGGGTGACGGCAGTGCCTAGCTCAGATAATTGTGGAGAGCAAAAGAGTTAATGTAAGTAAAACATTCATGGTGTTCAATAAATGCCAGCTATTGTTATTTTTATCAGGATAGAGGAAATATGTGAGTTCCCATGAGGATTTATTTTTTTCTGATTTACTTAGACCTTTCCTTGCTGGTTCTCATGGGTAAGACAAGGGTGATAAAGAGCTCTACAAATTACTCAGCCTCAAAAAGACAGAGAACAGTCGACCCCACAGTTCTACAAATAGTTTGTAATTGTTTCCCAGAATCCACCTGCCAAAGCGTGATAAACATTTCACTGGGTGCATTTCAGCAGGCTCTGATGCAGCAAAAATCCCCAAGAACAGACCGTATTCAAAGCAACATACTTGGCAAGTGCCTGACACATGGCAGGTCCTGCACAAGTGTTCATTCCCTTCCAATGTCCTCCACTCTGTCCCTCACTCACTCTCACAAAACCACATGCACGAAGGAGCACACACATGCATGCATACACATACACACACACACATACACACACACAGATTTTTCAAAGACCAGAATCTTCCCTGGTGTAGCAAGAGCTTTACTAATAGATTAAAGTTCTTCTAGACCTTCATCAAGAAGGTATTATTTTTAGATCAGTCAGTTTATTAATTGATATTTCATTTCCTGTCCTTTTCGTACCCTCACACCTTTAAAAACAATAATTTTTCTCAGGTAGAGTAAGCCTCACTATGCTGATTATTCATTCATCCACAAAATGTTTTTGAGGCCTACCATGTACCATGCATTCTACTGGGCATTGGGTCCAAAAGATAAAACTGAAGATGTTCCGGATCCTTAAGAAATTTGCAATCTAATAAATGCTGGAGAGGGTGTGGAGAAAAGGGAACCCTCTTACACTGTTGTGGTAATGTAAATTGATATAGCCACTATGGAGAACAGTATGGAGGTTCCTTAAGAAACTAAAAAGAGAACTACCATATGATCCTGCAATCCCACTCCTGGGCATATATCCAGAGAAAACCATAATTCAAAAAGACACAGGGGGGATTTCCGAAGGCGGCAGACGGAGTGGGTGCTGACGCCTTAGACCGGGACCTGAAGAGAGCTGAGACGCGCCCCAGGAGCGCAGTTAGGAGCTGAAAGTTGCCTGAGTTTCGTGCAGAAGGCTGGAGCAAGGGCGTAGAGAAGTGGGGCGCAGGTGAGGGTGTCTGCAGTCCGTCCGGGGTCGGGCGCGCGCGGGTCCGGCGGACTGTAGTCGGAGCGCGCAGCCCGCCCGGGCGAGTTACGCTGCAGGCTGAGTATTGAACACTAAGTAATGGCTATGCAGATGCAGCTTGAAGCAAATGCAGATACTTCAGTGGAAGAAGAGAGCTTTGGCCCACAACCTATTTCTCGATTAGAGCAATGTGGCATACATGCCAATGATGTGAAGAAATTGGAAGAAGCTGGATTCCATACTGTGGAGGCTGTTGCCTATGCACCAAAGAAGGAGCTAATAAATATTAAGGGGATTAGTGAAGCCAAAGCTGATAAAATTCTGACTGAGGCAGCTAAATTAGTTCCAATGGGTTTCACCACTGCAACTGAGTTCCACCAAAGGCGGTCTGAGATCATACAGATTACTACCGGCTCCAAAGAGCTTGACAAACTACTTCAAGGAGGAATTGAGACTGGATCCATCACAGAGATGTTTGGAGAATTCCGAACTGGGAAGACCCAGATCTGTCATACGTTGGCTGTAACATGCCAGCTTCCCATTGACCGAGGTGGAGGTGAAGGAAAGGCCATGTACATTGACACCGAGGGTACCTTTAGGCCAGAACGGCTGCTAGCAGTGGCTGAGAGATATGGCCTCTCTGGCAGTGATGTCCTGGATAATGTAGCATATGCTCGAGGGTTCAACACAGACCACCAGACCCAGCTCCTTTATCAAGCGTCAGCCATGATGGTAGAGTCCAGGTATGCACTGCTAATTGTAGACAGTGCCACCGCCCTCTACAGAACAGACTATTCGGGTCGAGGTGAGCTTTCTGCCAGGCAGATGCACTTGGCCAGGTTTCTGCGGATGCTTCTGCGACTTGCTGATGAGTTTGGTGTAGCAGTGGTAATCACCAACCAGGTGGTAGCCCAAGTGGATGGAGCAGCCATGTTTGCTGCAGATCCTAAAAAACCTATTGGAGGAAATATCATTGCTCATGCCTCAACAACAAGACTGTACCTGAGAAAAGGAAGAGGGGAAACCAGAATCAGCAAAATCTATGACTCTCCTTGTCTTCCTGAAGCTGAAGCTATGTTTGCCATCAATGCGGATGGAGTAGGAGATGCCAAGGACTGAATCGTTGGTTTTTTTCCTGTGATAAACCTTAAGTGCTGCAGCCTAATGGAGAGGACTCTGCTCCCTGAGGTTCTTCACAGGCCTCTTCCTGTTGTGACTGCCAGGAAAAGGCTTCCAGGAAAACAGCTATTATATCGGCTTTTCTTATGGTGTAAACACGAGACAGGTCAGTAGTCACAAGCTGATCTGAAATGTTTATTCCTTCTAGAGTATATTAATCTCTATGTAAATTCTTTGGTTTGGGGGTATAGGTATGAAGTACCTTTGACATCATAGTGCCTTGGGGTTGACTCAGGACTAACTGCTATTGGCCAATCTTATGTCTCTAAGAGAACTAAAACTGGAGAGACCTGACTTCTCTCACTGTCTGAATAATGTTGGGGAAAAATATGCCTGAGCTATGTGGCAAAGGGAGTGGGTCTCCTCACAGGTTTTTTTTTTTCTCTGCCAGTAAAACTCTTAAATCAGAAGCAGGTAAAGTTTGTGTGTCTGAATTAGCTTATATAAGAATTTTTTTTTAGATAAGGGGTATTGAGTAGGCTTGCTGGGCTACCAGCCCTTCACCATCTACTCTTTTTTAATGCTAAAAGCAATTCAAGATAGTTCTGGAATCTTAAACATTTCGGAAGCTCTTCAAGTAAGTAGATTCAGTGTGGGACTGCTAATAAAGTAGTTATTTGTAGTGAATGTGCTGCTTGTAGGAGTTATTCTGGTACAAGCTGAGTATTTCAGGATAGGGCCTTCATAATATAGTTTTGGCTCTGGGTAGGGTGATCAGTTTTTATTGCTTTAAAATTGAAAATTTAAAAGGGAAGTCCCACATTCGATGATACATTTTATACTCCTTTAACCTAATAGAAGATCTCACAAGATGGCTACACCGTGGCTTTCCTGTAAAAAAGACACAGGTACCCCAATGTTCATTGCAGCACTATTTACAATAGCCAGGACATGGAAGCAACCTAAATATCCATCAACAGAGGAATGGAAAAAGAAGATGTGGTACATATATACACTGGAATATTACTCAGCCATAAAAAGGAACAAAACTGTGTCATTTGCAGAGATGTGGGTGACCTGTCATACAGAGTGAAGTAAGTCAGAAAGAGAAAAACAAATGTTGTATGATATCACTTGTATGTGGAATCGAGAAAAATGATACAGATGAACTTATTTGCAAAGCAGAAATAGAGACACAAAGGTAGAGAACAAGCATATGGATACCAAGGGGGTAAGGAGGGGTGGGATGAATTGGGAGATTGGGATTGACATATATACACTACCGTGTATAAAACAGATAACTAATGAGAACCTACCATATAGCACAGGGAACTCTACTCAATGCTCTGTGGTAACCTAAATGGGAAGAAAATCCAAAAAAGAGGGGATATACGTATACATGTATACGTATAGCTGATTCACTTTGCTGTATAGCAGAAACTAACACAACATTGTAAAGCAACTATACTCCAATAAAAATTAATTTTTCAAATAAATAAATATTTAAAAATCATATATATAAATACAAAAAAAAGACATTTGCAATCTAGAGGAAGGAACTGTATAAACCAAACAAAGGCACAAAATAAAAATACTAAATAAACCAAAATCAAATAAAGACACCAAATTTTAAAAAGGAAAGAAAACAAATAAAACAAGTAAAAAATATATTTCATGGAGCAGACGTAATTGCTCAAATATTATCTATCAGCACAAAGTCTGCGTATTTGTGTTCAGCAAAGGAACCTCCTTGTTTTCATTGACTGACCTTATCAATAAGCATATTTTTAAAATGTGAACTTACAAAATGCATCTATGCTAATAAAATATTGCTTGTATGTCTACTTTCTACACTGAGATTTTAGATTTCATTTAAAATTCTGTCGAAAGTTTAGAAAATACAGTATCAGATAACTCTAATATCTCAATTCCTCATTCATTCATATAAAATAAAAACTATTAATCACAGTAATAAAATAGCTTGAAGACTTATTCCTCATTGAAGACTTACTGTGGCCTGACACTGTGTGCTTTACATCCCTTATTGTATTTAATCCTCATAACATCTTTGCAAGGTGGGTGTTCATGAACCAGTTTACAGATTAGGAGGCTATGGCTTAAAGTTCATCAGAGTGGACACTGAATCTATATAGTTTTCTTGGTTACATGTCAAGCTGTAAATGAGTGCAAAATAATCATTCTGAGTATAGGATATAACAGAATAATAATCACATTAGTGGCTGTCAATATATTTAATACCATGTTTTATTTATTTATTTATTTATTTATTTATTTTTTTCTTTTTTGTGGCACGCGGGCCTCTCACTGACGCGGCCACTCCCACTGTGGAGCACAGGCTCCGGACGCGCAGGCTCAGCGGCCATGGCTCACAGGCCCAGCCGCTCCGCGGCACGCGGGATCCTCCCGGACCGGAGCACGAACCCGCGTCCCCTGCATCGGCAGGCGGACTCTCAACCACTGCGCCGCCAGGGAAGCCCCTAATACCATGTTTTTATAGTATATTTTATAAATTGCAATTTATAGTTTTTGTATACAGTCCCACTTAATTCTCACTTCAAATCCGAGATAGTTATTATTATCTGTACTTAATAGATGAGAAAACAGGCTCAGGTAGATTACAATGACTTTCCCCAAATCACTACAGTCTAGATTTGGAGGAACAAAGTCTTATAGTAGGTCTTTTTAATAAATGCAACAGTCTTTTCAATGCAACACAAATGTGCCTAAAGCTAGAATGTATGGAGACAGAATCAAAAACATGCCTGTGAAAGAAAGCCGCCAGTCCTGTTTGGATGGGCTCAGAATTCTTATCTATTGGGCCCTCCCCACAATAGCTCACCCAGACTGTCTGGTGGGAACCTTATAACATCAAATCATTGCTCAAAAAATTGCTACATTTTTATCCAAAATCATGGGATTTGGGTAGGGATTTTTAAATGTCCCCATATGTGTTTCTACCTAGAGTACCTCAGATCTCGTACTGGTTAGTATTCATAATATCAAATTTCATTTTTAAGGCAAGGTACTTTTAGTCAAGCTCCAAAATATATCTTTTGCATTAGTATTGAACTGCTGTAAAAACTCAGTATCTTTATATGTTGTTTTACTGTAAACCATCTCAAATCATTTTTGGAAGTGTGCAGGGAATAAATTATGAATAAATAAGTACATAAATTAAAAATATCCAGTTTCTGCCAGAAAAGAACCTGAGTCCAGATTTTGTATCATCCTGGGGTGATTATTATTCGTAGAATGTTCAAATAGCACTTTCGCATACCAAAAACCCTCTCTCCTTTCTACTGAGCACAATAGATTATTTGAAAACTTCTACCTGTTAATCTCTCTATACTTTTCAAACGTGATTGTGATGATAAGGTGACCAACCAGCCCATTTGCCCAGGTCTCTCCAGGTTTCAGCACTGAAACCCACCAGCATATCAAAACACTGGTCATCCTCACAGAGAACAGGTTGCCAAGGGGGAGGGGGCTAGGGGAGAGATGGAGTGGGAGTTTAGGGTTAGCAGATGTAAGCTAACATATATAGAATGGATAAACAACAAGGTCCTACAGTACAGCACAGGGAACTATATTTAAAACCCTATGATAAACCATAATGGAAAAGAATATTTTAAAAAGAATATATATATATATATATATATATATATATATATGTATACCTGAGTCATTTACTGTACAGCAGAAACTAACACAACATTGTAAATCAACTATTCTTCAATTAAATAAATAAATAAATAAAACCTTGGTCATCCTAAAATGGTGCAGGGAAACACTTAAACTAGAGGTGTCTTCTTGAACTAAGACTATTTTTCAGCGATTTTTAAAATCATTTTTAAAATTACAATTAGTGTTTATGTGCTGGATGCAGAAAACACTATGGCGATATAGGTCTGCATGGGTTAGAATCCCAAGATAAGTGTCATATGATTTACGACCCCATTGCAATGTCTTCGCCCTGCCCTGTCTATAATGGTCGATCTTTTTCTCCCTCA
>NW_006790911.1:1280688-1292290 GCF_000442215.2 Lipotes vexillifer | reverse complement strand
CACTCTTTCTCAGTATCACATTACCTGAGAGATTTTGACAGGGAAATTTAAACTAGTGGGAGAAAAACTCTCCTGAGGCTTTGAGAGGATCTTCATCACTGCTAGTGCATTGTTGCTTCAAGCATTCAACTGAAAAGAAATACAAAAACCTAAGCATGGAAATTAGAAAAGTCTTAACAGAAGCAAATTATAAGCTTTTCACTTGCTTTCACTTGTTGCTGAGCTCAATGATCTAGTCTATGAAATGCAAAGTGGATGTTAGTAGAATCTGACTTAGTGACCCGTCCATGGGGAAGTCCTCACAGTTTTAAACAGAGAGATGAACATGGTTCTTACCACAATCTGATGTTTGTAACTTGAATGTAACTTACATGCAAAGTTCCACTATGCAGAAGAACTGCCATTGAAAATAATATAACTGAATTGGGGGTATGCATGGGCAGGCCTGAAGATGCCTCCACACACACAGTATTTCTCCCACTTGTCTATCTGCAGCTTCCTGAGACAGGGCACCAGCAGATGCGGGGTCCGTTAGCCTGAGATAAACAAGTCTCAGCTTCAAGAAAACCTGGAGGACTCATGCTCATAAAAGCAAGGCTTTCTCTTCCGCATGATTCCAATAAGCAAGCTGTTTTACACACCAGGGTCAATGGAAGAGAGCTGGAGTATACAGCTACGTAGCATTTTAAAAAGACATAAACAAATTGTGTGTACAAAAATCTTTCTGGATATTCACTTTTTTTAAAAGCTCTATAACTGGAGCACAGACCCAAATAAATGAGCTATAGCTCCAGGCTAGTTACCCAACCCTGCCGCTCCACTGTAATGGGCCAAAACTGATGATCTTAGAGGTACTTTCACCAGATTTGACAACCGGAAACCAAATATCAAACTGAGCAATGTTTGCCGGATATTTTTTTGAGTTACAGGTATTACAAATTTGGGGGCAATTTTATGATTACTTCCTTGGTGAGCTGCTGAAGAAGCAAAACTCACATTTTGATATTTTAAATATTTATACTGAATGTATCTTCTTAGGCTAATTTAAGTAAAATAATTTAAAATAAACATATGTTTAGAGCAAGGCTGTGGCCCAATAATGGGAAAGAGAAGCTTTCGAGCCTCGAGTGCCCCTCCCTTTCCTGGACAATGAGATGCCATTAAGCCAAACACATGAACAGGAATGGGCAAAGCTAAGGTGGACCCATGGTGCATGGGGCATGCTGCCTAATTCCCTGGTCAGTTTGAAGAATGAATCCTGAAAAAGGAAGATACTTAGACAGAATGACTGATGTCTAAGACAGGCTCTTACATATAGCATGAAAAACCCTCCAAATCAAAACTGTACTGAGAGGCACACCAGGTTGCTTACAAGAAGACTAAATCCCATTAAGTTGCCAATTCTCCTCAATTCCATTTATACACTCAAATTTCAATTAAAATCTAAAAATATGTGGGGGTAACTTTTCCAAGTTATTCTAGAAAGAGTCCAGAAGAAATATCAGTAAGAATGTCTTAAAAGCTACAGAAAAATAAACAAGAAGAGAGTATCAATACTACCAGGTATTAAGCAAATAACAACATCTAAACCTGTGTAATATTAATAAAAATACTGACAGAACACTAGAATGAAGTATAACAGAACCAGAAACCCACTATGTGGGAGTGTGTATGCGTATGCGTGTGTGTGTGTGTGTCTGTGTGTTTACCTCTAGAATTAGATAACATGATGTGATAGAATCACAAATAAGTGGGAAACGGATGCATTATTCAAAAACTGCTGCAGAAAAATGTTATTAGGAGGGAAATCAATTTAATTCTTATCTCACACCATACACCAAAACAATGCTGGGTGGAAAAGTGATAAAAAAAAATCATTAAAGAATTAGATGGTAAATTGTTTTAGGGGAAGAATAATTTAGGTAAATGCTAATCTGTTTTATAAATGAGAAAGTATTATCTAAGCAAAAAAAAAAAATGGGAGAAATATGACATTCAACTTAACAACCCACACATTTTCAACTTTCATATGTTAAAAGAAAGAAAAGCAATACAGATAACATAAATGACAAAACGACAGTATCATAAAGGACACTAAAATTGATGAAAAGAAAACCAAGGTCCCAATATGCAAAAAAGCTAAAAATATAAATTAATATTTAAAATAAAGTACAAATGAAAATAAGCATTTCAAAAATGTTCAACCTCAAATGTCAAGGACCTAGTCAACAGCACAAGAAACATTATTCAGTATCTTGTAATAACCTATAATGGAAAAGAATCTGAAAAAGAATATATATATATATATATATATATATATATATATATATATAACTGAAGCACTTTGCCATAACCTGAAACTAACACACTGTAAATCAAGTATAATTCAATTAAAATAAATATATATAAATAAATCAAATTTTAAAATTTGGAGCTTTGAAACAACAACAACAAAATGTTCAGCCTCACTTAATAAAACAATAGTAGAGGGCTTCCCTGGTGGCGCAGTGGTTGAGAGTCCGCCTGCTGATGCAGGGGACACGGGTTCGTGCCCCGGTTCGGGAAGATTCCACGTGCCGCGGAGCGGCTGGGCCCGTGAGCCATGGCCGGTGAGCCTGCGCATCCGGAGCCTGTGCTCCGCAACGGGACAGGCCACAACAGTGAGAGGGCTGCGTACCGCAAAAAAAAAACAAAAAAAACAAAACAATAGTAGAAGAATGCAGTACTTTAAAGCCTAGACTTTACAGAAAAATCGGTCTTGGTCCAAGACCCAATTCAACCACTTACCAACTGTGTGACTTCGGGGTAGCCACTTAACCTCTCAAAATATAACTTTCCTAACCTTTAAAATGGGATGGTAACATTGTCCTCCTCCTACAGTTGTTGCAAAGATTAAATGAGATAATATAGATAAAGGTCTTGCTTGATGAATGGGCTGCACGAGGTGCGCAATAAGTTTTCTTGTTGTGGTTGATGTTGTTAAAATCATCTTCCTCATTCCAATTAACAAACTTAATAAAAAAGAATCTTATCCCTCAGTGCTGGTGAGGATGGAGACTTGACTTATGTACTTCCAGGGAGAATGAAAATGGGTGCAGTCTTTCTAAAAAGCAGTTTGGCAATATGTATAAGGAAATTTTTAAAGGTTTATACTTTTTATCCAGAATACTATTTCTAGGAATCATTCCTAAGAAAACAGTAAAAATGATAGACAAGGGATATTAGAAAATGAGGTCATACAGAAAAGATTCATCACAGTGTGTTAACAGGAAAAAAATGCCAAAAAAAAAGCCAAAAAAATGCCAAAAAGTCAAAGTTGCAAGGATGGCTAAACAAATGATAGTGATTTGCATGCCTAACTACCAGATGGCAATTAAAAAAAAGAAAAGAAAAGAAAAGAAAAGGTTAGAGCAGTGTTTACAGGCACAGGAAAAGTGATTTTCTTTTTTATTCATTGCTGTAAACCAGAAAAGAGTTTAGCATAGTACCTGGCACATAGTAGGTGCTCAATCAAATTCTAAACTGAATTGAACAACAGAATTCTAAGTGGAAAAAAAATCAAGACATTTTCACACACACACACACACACACACACACACACACATGCATGCACGTACTATAATCTCAACTTTTGTAGAAGAATCACAAAATTTAGAATCACAGGATTCTAGAAAGAAATATGATAAAACACTAAAAATATGTCCTTAGATGATTTTTTCTGCCTCTTTAGACTTTTCTCTACTTGCCAAAATTTTTTCAATGGAGATCTATTACATTTATAATCTGGAAAAAAAATGAGTAGAAAAAAAAATCAACTGGAAGCCAACTGGCTCAATTATTTCTCGTTACACTATTCTGAGTATGTACCATTCTTCACTCCCACCCAAAATATAAAGTGAGAAATATGAATATGAATAGCATGAATAAATTGGGAGGCAGTCTTTAAAACACAGCCCAGGAAAGAAAACATTATAGTAAATTTCAAAAAAGTCAAAAAAATTATGTGTCTAGTATTAAGAAAATTATACAGGGCCTTTGCTCCCTATATAATTTTTACATATGAAAAGTATGGCATGGCTTAAACCCTTTAGATACAAAATACTTGTTTTCTCTACCGTGGAATTATATTTTCTCTTAGACACATAATATCATAATGATTTATACATAATGTTTACTGTCAATTTTTTGAAATCTGAAAAAATCCTACTCATTTAAAATTTCAACTCAACACAAAATCTAACAGGTATATTTTAGGAGATTCATGACATTTTCAAAGGGGAGGACCAAACGATTTCTCAGATTGCCAAATTCTCAAACACACTCACCAGTGATAACCAGCTCTAGAAAGTGAAGTGCCATATTACCTAGAGCATAAAAATCACCTGGAGGTATGACCACTGGGCCACTGGCTGGGCTCATTCACTGAAAGGCCAGTTTCCAGGACTGTGTGATTTAAATTCACACTTCAGCAAAATTATAGATTACTACGTGTAAGTAATTTAAGACAGCTGGTAAAATCTTGACTCATGCAAACTAAATTCTCGCATGCCAAGGGCCTGCTGTTGTCTACAATGTCTGCCTCTTTAGAAGTAATATGTTACATAAGAGAACTGTAGTGACAAGGTATGCAGTCAGTATTTGTTTTAATCTAAGAAGTCTAATGCAGTCATTGGTTTATCAAGCATGTACTAACTACCTACCATGTTCAAGGAACATGACTGCACACTTTTGTTGATTAAAAAAATATGACATAGAACCTAATTTGAAATAGATTCGTTAATTATATAGTCTGCCATATTTTCCAGAAACAAATTCATAATTTGTGCATAATTTAACTAATGCTAAGATTCCTAATTTTTTAGTTGAAATATGTAGTGTTCTTTAGTAATTTTTTTAAATTGTCCTTCATATGATACCTATTTTTATAAATAACTGCTTCACAAGTATATTTCCTTTGATATAATTTCTAGGATTTGCTTGCCAAAACTGCAGAAAGGGGAAAAGCGAGTGAGATTGTGGATGAAACAAGAATGGCCATGATTTGACAATTACTAAAGTTGGCTGGTGGGAACACGAGAGTCCACTGTACTATTTTTTATTATGTTTAAAATTTTACATAATACTAAAAAGTCTTTTAAAAGAAGTATATTTCTTAATTATGCCAATTTATGTTGATTAATTTTTCCCTTGGTTTCCATTCCCACAACTGCCCCATCCAGTGAACATGGTTTGGAACACCTACCATGATGATCTTGAGGAGGTTCCAATCAGGTGGCTACACAATGCATGGGACCCATTCTGGTGCATGGAGGATGGAATAAATTTTAATTCTGCCATGGCCCATTATTTAGTCATTCAGCCAAAGAAAGGGATGCTGACATCCAGATAAACCAAGAAGAAATGGTTTGGATAAATCTCAGCTGTCACAATAAAGTAAATTACAGTGTTACGTGGCTAATCCAATTTGGTCACTGTGATGGTCAGGCCATCACTATTACAGAGGACATTAGGGAACTGCTGAAGTGTCAGGGAGACAACCTGCACTTTTTTTTCTTTTTTGCATTGTCCCAAGGGCAATAAGATAGAGGAAAAATTAAGAATTATAGCCTTCAACACCTAGAAAAAAGAATTTGCTCAGCCTGTGTAATGAGAGGATTAGGATTAAAATGCAAATGGTTAATACAATGTCTGTTTTAGAAAGACCATACTGGGGTGGGGAGGAGTTCTACCACGTTCACTTAATTTTGTCTTTACCTTTTTCTTACCCAGTCATAAGCAGAATTCTGGCACGTTTAGTTCAATTAATTGCTAAGAATTCCTCACATGAGCAGACCCCACATAAAAGCAGAGCGTGTTGGGGCTTCCCTGGTGGCGGAGTGGTTGAGAATCTGCCTGCCGATGCAGGGGACACCGGTTCGAGCCCTGGTCTGGGAAGATCCCGCATGCCGCGGAGCAACTGGGCCCGTGAGCCACAACTACTGAGCCTGCGCGTCTGGAGCTTGTGCTCCACAACAAGAGAGGCCGCGATAGTGAGAGGCCCGCGCGCCGCGATGAAGAGTGGCCCCCGCTCGCGGCAACTAGAGAAAGCCCTCGCACAGAAACGAAGACCCAACACAGCCAAAAATGGAATAAATAAATAAAATTTAAAAAAAAAAGCAGAGTGTGTTAAATATTACAATTAAATCTTTAAAGTATTACAAACAATAGATCTTCTACATATACTGCTCAGGATTTAGCTGCCTGTTGATTTTAATTTCATCAGCTCGCCCGCGACATAAATACATTCTGTGTAAAAGAATAGCTTTAATAATGAATATATTGCAATTAAAAAGACCCAAGGCTACTAAGCATTGCACACTGCCACCTAGTGCTGTCTCTTTCACTCCAAATGCACAATGGACGGCTTCAGGAAAGTGGAAATGCTGTATTTTAAAGCAAATTTATCCAAAAAGATAGCTCTGGAACATATTTATTCATAACTGCTTCAAGAGAAGAAAGCTATTAGGGAGAAATGAAATTACACATACCATAAAATCATCCCTGTCTCATAAATTTAGGTTAAAAAGGTCTGATTAGATTAGTAAATATAAAATGTCATGGGTTTTGTTAATGAAGACATGAAATTTTTTTAAAGGGTGATTTTTTTTTTAATACTGTGCAGCAAGTATGGAGCATATTCTATTATGAATGTGATATATGCCAATGCTCCAAGTGGAATATGTGGTTATCTAGCAAGTTTGGTATATGAAAATGTTCAAAAGGGCTTTGTAGGATGTTATCACTAATGATACTTTCAAGCTTTCTTAAGGACATAGCTATAATCTCCCCTCATCTACAGATTACTTCAATTTAAGATGTCACTGGTTTTTAGTTGTATTTTATTTTCCCAGCGGTGAATAATTTTTGTGGTTTGGTTGTGCTAATTGCTCAGGCTCATCTCTGATCTTTTGGCTAGAAGAGTAAAGCCCCAAGAAAATGAAATGAGAAAGGTTTGAAAGACTGGATTAAAGAAAGGGCTGCTATAGAGAACTTTGCTATGGGTAAGGGAGTGCATTTTATTTGCTTCATTGTATTCTACAATGGTAGTCCCCAGTTTGGTCTACTTAATGCACTGTAGCTACCTATTTTAAGAACTAAGGTGCAAGGTGAAGGACTCCTATTTCTGTCAATTAAGTTTGTTATAATGAAAAATGCTCAGAGGATTCCCTTTAAATCATTGCTGCTTAACTTTTTAAAAATCATACTCCGTTTTGAGACACATAAAAATCTGTTTCTCCTTTTAAAGTACTTATAATATATAAATACATGATATATTAAAACAACTCATATATGGAAATTTTAAAGAACTATATTTTATGTTGCTCTTGGAAGACATTTTTCATTGTTGTCATTACTCAGATAATTCAAATTCAGAGTGAGTATTAAGGCCGCCTGTATATCCCACAAACTTCTCTCCATCCTTGGCAATGTCGAAAATAGAGCACATAGCTCAGTAATTTCAACATCAAGCCTGTTGCAGTGCTTCATTTTAACAACCAGAAAGGCAGGTAGAAAAAGAAAGATAGGTAAGATACAAATGGATGGAAGGAAAGGAATGAAGGAAGGAAGGGAGGGAGGGAGGGAGGGAGGGAAGGAGGGAGGGGGAAAAGGAGGCAGAAGTTCACCTTTGAGGGAAGTGTTGCCTCCATCCCCTTGAAATCATTAATTTGGATAATTCCCAAAGGAATCTCTGATCACAGCCACATGATCTAGACAACTTCTCACTACTCCCTTTAATCAGCTTAACCAAAGTCTATTCCACTTCGCTCTGCATAGAGCTATTTTGAGGCCTCTCCACACAATTAGGACACCTAGTTGGCATGGCTGCCAATGCAGAAGACAGAACTTACTCAAAATATTGCAATGTAAGAAACTCAGTTTGGAAAACATGATTTAAGAACACATATTACATTGAAATCCAGTTCTTCACACTGTGTTGGGGCTACATCTATCAGTGTTCGATAAAATTACAAAGTCAATTGGAAAAAAAGTCTGAAGTTGCAGCTCTTAGATATTCCACTGGCCTTATGGTATACCATGTATTAACAAGATACTTCTAGGACATAAGATAGTGGTTACAACTGTCCCTTATATAAGAAAAATCCCAGGGCAGTTGCAGGTATACAAATGAGATAACTATAATAATAATACATCATAAGCCTTTTCAAATGCTCCTACTGGTCGACAAGGTCATGAAAACATATAAAGTAAGTGAACTAACAAGGCTTGATTCAAATGATAATAATGCCTGGGACTCTCAAGATTCCTTAAAATTTTCTCCCATATCTTAGTGCGTTTCTAGATATCAATACACACTGCATTTAAAGTTTTGGAAAACAAAGGCTATGTGCATCTTGCACACTAAAATGCAATCATGGCATTATCATTCGGATTTATCTAAAAATAAATGTTTAAACTGAAATTATTTGTCTAATAACCTCATTTCTTAGCCTGAATATGAAAGTATGTATATTTGTGTATTCTCAAGAGCTTTATAATCAAAGATTTCTAACTCAATATTAAAAAGTAGTAACAAAGTGGCTATGAAGCACATTCCCTAGGGCTTTAGAAAGATAGATAGAACACACTGAAAAATTAAGGTACAGAATACAGAAGAGACAGATACAGCTTTCAAATTAACATTAAACTTGAGATTATTTAAAACAGCACATTTCTAGCTATTAAAATCCCCATGGTTACGAAAGACAAGAATTTATTCCACGGATTACAAAAATTATGATATCTGTATCTCTAATATTAGTACCGGCGGGGTCTGTGCACTATAAAATAAGAAAATGTAACAGATATTCAGTAAGCATTTTGCTCACTAATTATTTCATAACTTTTTAAACTTTGTATTTTCAGATGTCAGGTAATTACCTGACAACTGACATCTATTCAGTTGCTAAGAGATATGAGATCAGTTTGCACTTTTTTCTTTGTCTTTAGAAGAACTGCCCTCTTGGGTTTTGCCTCAAAGTAGTGAAAGTAGCCTCTGTCACCCATGTGCGAATTAATATTACTTGTACTAGAAGCAACTCCCAGGTCTCAGAAAGGAAATGAATTGCTTTCAATCTGCACAATTTAGAACAAATATCTGGCTTTTCCCTAAGCTTAATGAGTTTTCCATTTCACAACACTCAAATATTAATTTGAGCATTATTTTATAATCAAATTTAACTGATGAGTCTGTGTTATGAGTATTTTGACAAAAATCTTACGGGGAATGAAGTCATTCAGTCGATTTGCATCCCCAAAGCGAAGCTCAAACCCAACATTTGGAAAGTACTTTCTGCCTATAACTTTGACCATGTGCTTCTTTAAACAGCTAGAGGAACAAGAGTAAACTTGGTCTATCTGGTTTTTCTTACATTTTATCAACGGATCAAAAACAAAACACCGTTATAAATATGTACATCCTAACTGGTCACTAATTTAACGCAAATAAATATTGATTTGCCTAATCACAGAGAATATTCTTCAAAAATAAGAGCAGTATTTCAAGCAGCACATATGTTTCTGAAAGACACTGAGGATCTAGACGCTCATAACCTTTCAAGGACAACATTCTAAATCACATTTTAGAGAAATACATTGGAAAAGCATTCCATTGCAGTCGTGTTTTACGTTACTACAAATCCAAGACGTTCAATTTTTAACGGTCAAGTACGTATTACAAAGCCATTGATCACTTACTCTGATTTAACATCAATGCTCTACTGGGGTGTATCAGAAAGGAACACAAGATCATGCATTTCTTTGTCTATTAAGTGAGACAGTGCCCACTTACCCAGTCCTCTTTTTACTCAACTTCTTGCACTAGCCAGCTGCCCTGTCAGTGGTTCCTTGCACCTTATATGCTGCTTTAGCATCGTCAGATTACTACTACTGCTGGTCCAGAACCCATTAAGAAAAGTCCTATGACAAGCCAAGGTCTTGGAAATGTAGTCCTCCACCTACAAATGGGCTATCTAGTGCCCATCTCGAGGGAAAGAAGACAATCTACCCCCTGTCTTCCAGGCTTTCACTTATTTTATAGAGCCACACCTTTACAAACACGTTCTGTCACACTGAGAGGAAGGAGATATGTAAAACGTAACACCTGGAGTCATAAAACGTAATGACCTTAAATAACACACCTCAGAAAGAGGGAGGAAACCTCGTTCCGGGGGGAGGGGATGGGGGGGGGGGGGAGACAGGCAAAGTTAATCTGCATCATTAAAACAAGAGTAATAGAAAAAACCCCTCTCGGGTTTTTCCAGTAAGTTTGGGGCGGCAGCAGCAGCAACCTAATCAATATGCACATCCTCACCTTTATAAACCTCTTGTCCCCAAACAGAAACTGCCGGTGCCTCTCCACCGTGTAGGGGCAGACACCACCCCCCGAAAAAGAGGCGAGTTCAGAGGCATAGGGAGGGGCAAAAGCAGATACGTGGGGCTCCAGCATCCCGATCTTAGTCCCAGCTACAAGCCTGAAAGTCCATTCAGGAACCAGCCCCCTGGCTCCTAACATCCCCGGCCTGGGCCCTCCCTGCCAAAGGTGCCAGAGAGCTCGCAGACCCTGCAGCGCAGCTGTCAGACGCCAAACAATGACTTCCCCACGCCAGCCCCACGACCACGGCCCCCCACCGCCCTCCAGCCACGGCCCCTCGCTGTCGAACCCCTTTAAAAATGAGACCTCTCTGGTGCAGGACAAGAGGTGCTCGGTGGCCAGGAAGAGACGCACCGGGCTTCTCTGCCGGAACGAGTTGCCGGGAGCGGGCTGGGGGTGGCCATGGAGAGGGGGCTCCTTAGGAAACACCGAACCATAGGGCAACGGAGACCCCAGTATCAATCTCCCTTACTCCCATCCCACCCCCACCCGCTCGCCTCGAAGGCGACTTCTCCCGAGGCGGGCGGCGGCGGCAGGTTAGCGGCCGGGAGGCGGTGGAGAGCGAGCTCCCCGGGCCACCGCAGCCTCTCCAAAAGGACCGCGAGGGTGGGCGGGCGCCGCCTTGGAAGGTCTGTGAGGCCAGAGCTCGGAGTTACGTGGGGCCCACAGAGTGAGCATGAGGGGACGAGGGTGACGGTGAACCTGAACCTGCGCGCGGCCCGGCCAAGGGGCGCCCGGCCAGAGGGTCCACGGGTGTCAGGGGAACCCCGGCAGCCTGGGAGAAACAGCACACCACACCGCTCAGGAGCGAGGGCTGCATGGGGCTATCGGGGCCGCCAGGCTGAGAAACTTGATGCCAAACAGACCGGCTCCCCGCCCCCCCCCGCCCGCCCCCGCGCTCTCAGACCCGCTCGAACCCCTCGCGAGCGCCCCCCCTGCCGAAGCCCCCGCCTAGCCCTCGGAGCCCCGGCGGGTAATTACCTCTCCCGGAGGCAGAGTAGGGGGCGGCAGCGGCAGCAGCACTTTGAGCCTGACTTTCCGGCGTTCGCGGGTGAGCTTGTGCGCGCCAGCGGGAGCTGTAACCTGCTATTTATAGACCGGAGCCTCAGCACCCGGGGCTGGGAGCCCGGGGGAGGCGAGCCGGCGGCGCGGCGGCGGCGCAGGGCGCGGGGCGCTGGAGGCGGCTCCCCG